>NC_133450.1:53531124-53831124 GCF_048565385.1 Saimiri boliviensis | reverse complement strand
TTTTTTTAATGAGACAGAGTCTTACTGCCACCCAGGCTGGAGTGCAGTGGTACAATCTTGGCTCACTGCAACCTCTGCCTCCTGGGTTCGAGTAATTCTCCTGCCTTAGCCTCCCAAGTAGCTGGGATTACACACCCACACACCTTGACCTCCAGAGTGCTGGGATTATAGGTGTGAGCCACTGTGCCAGGCCTCATTTGATTTTTAATGTATCCAACACAAAGAAATGATCAGTATTTGAGGTGATGGATATGCTAATTGCTCTGATTTGACCACTATACATTGTATACCTGAAAACATCACTATCCCATAAGTATACATAATTATTATATGTCTATTACAAAATAAATACATAATTTTTAAAAAATCTCCCATTTTAACAAGGTTGGTACCTGGCTTGAACAAGGCCCACATGTGGTCCTTCTGTTCCAATTCCCAACATTAGAGCCACCTTTCCAACAAAATTCTTCTGTAAATTAAATCGGCGCTGCCCAATATTAAAGCTTCCATCAATCAGAAATGCAATGTCTGCTTTACAATCTGCGAACACCAAAACCAATCCCCTTATTAGCTGTCTCAAGAAGAGGGAGGGAAAAAGCTACCTTCACAGATGGTGATCTTCATTTTTACCTTTATTGCCAGTTTTCTTCTCGGGTGTTTTCTTTAGTCGTTTACCTGAAATAAAGGATGCACTTGGCATTAACAAAAGGAATATGGTTATATAGCAAGAAATTCACATGAGGAGAAGCTTATAACAACAGACTGCCATTCTTGAAAGGACTTTAAAAAAAATTAGTTTCCGGCCGGGCGCGGTGGCTCAAGCCTGTAATCCCAGCACTTTGGGAGGCCGAGGCGGGTGGATCACGAGGTCGGGAGATCGAGACCATCCTGGTCAACATAGTGAAACCCCGTCTCTACTAAAAATACAAAAAAAAAAAAAAAAACTAGCTGGGCGTGGTGGCGCATGCCTGTAATCCCAGCTACTTAGGAGGCTGAGACAGGAGAATTGCCTGAGCCCAGGAGGCGGAGGTTGCGGTGAGCCGAGATCGCCCCATTGCACTCCAGCCTGGGTAACAAGAGCGAAACTCCGTCTCAAAAAAAAAAAAAAAAAAAAAAAAAATTAGTTTCCTCAGGATTTTCTGGACTAGGGAAAGCAATGACTCAACAAATAAACAAATCAGTATGTAGGCTTACATATTTGACATGCCTCTAATCCAGGACTTTGATACGCCAAACCCACAGGTGAGGCAGAAACGTTAGGATCAACATTAGATCCTAATGTTCTTAATATCTTTGACTTTAAAATTGCCATAGTCATGTATAAGGGGATCTCTGGCTATTTCTCATGATAGACACACATTCCTTTTATTCACATGACAGTACAGTAATAGAATTTAATGAAGCAAATGGAACTAGAAGTTCATGGTACTTTGACCATTTCTTAGGTGTGGTTTATCAAATCTGGGAGAAGACAGGAGGACTTTAAGAGAATTATTGGGCTAGGTGCAGTGGCTCATGCCTGTAATCTCAGAACTTTGGGAGGCTGAAATAGGAGGACTGTATGAGGTCAGGAGTTCAAAACCAGCCTGGGCATCAGAGCTAGACTTCTGTCTCTAGAAAAAAGTGAAAAAATTAGCTGGGTGTGGTGGCATGTGCCTGTAGTACCACCTACTCGGGAGACCAAGGTGAGAAGATTTCTTGAGCCTAGGAGTTTAAGGCTGCAATGAGCTATGACTGTACCGCTGCACTCCAGCTTGAGCAACAGAGTGAGATCCTAGCTTTAAAATATATACATAAAATGGAATGTTTCCATATGTAATATACCAGTAAA
This sequence comes from Saimiri boliviensis, assembly GCF_048565385.1. Lineage (NCBI taxonomy): Eukaryota > Metazoa > Chordata > Mammalia > Primates > Cebidae > Saimiri > Saimiri boliviensis. The sequence goes on along the minus strand of NC_133450.1, from coordinate 53,829,293 downwards.
CTTAAGATATTTGCTTTGTTTCTCTTTAATATCAAATTTCTTTATGAAAATCTTCTATCAATAACACATTTATTCCTAACTTCCAAATGCTGTGCTGGGCAACTAGGAGATAGGTTTCATAGTACATACCTGTTGGTGGATGTGCTGTGGACACTGCTTGTCCTGTGGCCTCCTGTGTACTACTTTTGCCTTCTGTTAAAATAAAAATAAGCTTATTTTTTTCCGTTTCCTTCTTTAACAAAGTATTAAGAATCTAATTCAGGGCTCTCTATGATGACAAATGTAACAGGGTAATGGTAATGGTAGTTACAAACATCCTGCTGCATGCTAGTTTCAGAGAACCAAAATGCTTATCCATTGTATCTTTAAAGGATCATTCAGTAGTTTTTCAGTTCTTTGGCATTCTGCAGATAATTCAAGTTTCTATTGCCATCATCCGCCAGTAAGATTGTCTTCTAGTCACCTAAATTTGGTTTCAGTGGGTACTTGATCCCTCAGTCTAACCTACAGTTTACCTCTATTGTCAACTTCACTCTTGATCACAGGTTATTCCATCAGGTTTAAAAAGGCTGAGCGAAGAAAAGCAGAAAACTTTTGTGGGGGTGGGAGAATATTGCAGAGAGAGAACAATTATACCTACTAGTCACTGTGAAAGAAGCAGACCATCTAGAAAGCATTTGAGACTGGATGCCATTGGCATCTACTGAGGAATAGTTTTCTCGACCAGGTAGGCTATAGACTCGCACAGGTCCCCCTGAGTTGCTGATTACTCCCCTGCAACACAAGAAAAGCAGGTGAGACACTATTCACACTTTTTCAGGGCATCCCACTGACTTATAGCGCCATGTTGTATCTATTGCCTTGATTAATCAAGAAAATAGCTCATCAGGGAAATAATATAAAGATGCTGCTATTGATTGATTGATGAATGGATGGATTGAGATAGAGTCTAGCTCTGTAGCCCAGGCAGGAGAGCAGTGGCACGATCTCAGCTCACTGCAACCTCTGCCTCTTGGGTTCAAGCAATTCTCCTGCCTCAGCCTCCTGAGTAGCTGGGATTACAGGCACACACACCATATTTGTCTAATTTTTGTATTTTTAGTAGAGACAGGATTTCACCGTGTTGGCCAGGCTGGTCTCGAACACCTGACCTCAAGTGATCTGCCCGCCTCAGCCTCCCAAACTGATGGGATTAGCCACCATACCCGGCTGCTGCTAGCCTTTTAAAAACTTGTTTAAGGCCGGGCGCGGTGGCTCAAGCCTGTAATCCCAGCACTTTGGGAGGCCGAGGCAGGTGGATCACGAGGTCAAGAGATCGAGACCATCCTGGTCAACATAGTGAAACCCCGTCTCTACTAAAAATACAAAAAATTAGCTGGGCATGGTGGCACGTGCCTGTAATCCCAGCTACTCAGGAGGCTGAGGCAGGAGAATTGCCTGAACCCAGGAGGCGGAGGTTGCGGTGAGCCGAGATCGCGCCATTGCACTCCAGCCTGGGTAATGAGAGCGAAACTCTGTCTCAAAAAAAAAAAAAAAAAAAAAAAAAAACCAACTTGTTTACACATAACAAAATTTGCCTGGAAAAAATGGTTGTGTGGTTAAACTTCTTAAGTGTTGATAAGAATACATTTGTAATATTCCATTACCTACAACTTAGAAATTCAGAGCACCAAACAATTTTCCTGAGATACTCACTTTAACTACATGCTCTTGGATTGCATTTTTATTTTTAAAGTATCATACTGGCTATTCTGCAGGATAGCATGGCACTTGCTAACCATAGGCACTTGAAAACTTGACAACTCAAATCTAACTTGAGTTGTAAGATACTTGACAACTCTCTGAGTTCACTTTCTTCATCTGTAACTTGAGTAAAATTCTACCTACCTTGTAGAGTTGTGGTGGAAGTTAAAACAATAGCTGGCATATAGTAATAACTCAGTAATATATCACATGATTAAAAATGTTTTAGAATCACAGGAATCTAGCCATCAAGAAGTAATGCAATTTGCTTTTTGTCAGAAAACTTCCCATATGTATTTGGTGTTTCAAGTATATTCAGGAGAACCTTGAAAATATATCCATTTTCTGTGGTCACAATGGCACCAAAAGAAAGAATGCAGGGAGGAAAGGGATTCTAATGGCTAAAGCAGGAAAGGAAATAATCATGTATGCATTTCTCTCCCACCCTGGTGTGTTTGGGCTTACCTGTGGACAGCAGCCCCACATATACTCGATACAGAAGCATATACTATGTTCCCATACACGGAGAATTCCTCAAGAGGGCAGCCCCCTGGGCAAAGGACATCGGCTTTCTCTTTCCTGATGTCCAAGCCTCTGGTAAAACATGTGATAGCAATGGGAGCTAAAGAGAGAGGAGATAATATTGTAAGCATTCTTAGGACTTCTTGGGGCATAGTGGTGGGGAGACGACCATGTGAGATTTAAGTTTTACTTCCATAATTTCTACACTTCTAGTTAAGAATATTGACTTACATACCATTCCAAACTATTCCAGATTTTGGCAAGCCACAAGGTTGTTTTCCAATTTAACATAGTACCCAGCTACTATAAAAGTCTAATGTGAAAGTTCTGTTTTTTGTTTTGCTTTTGTTTTTGAAATGGGGACTTGCCAAGTTGCCCAAGCTAAGCGCAGATTCCAGAGCTCAAGTGATCCATCTCCAACTCCCTAGTAGCTGGGATTACATGTATGCCACTGTGTCTGGCTTCTCGGTTCTTAATCAGGTTGGAAATACATAATTGGAAATATATCTGCACTAGAAAATAAAAGTCACTTAATATTTATTAATTCTAAAAATAGAAAAAATCTTGGCTGGGCATGGTAGCTCATGCCTGCCTATAATCCCAGCATGTTAGCAGGCCAAGATGAGAGGATCTTCTTGAGTCCAGGAGCCCAGGACCAGTCTAGACAACATAGCGAGACCTCATCTCCTATAAAAAAAAATTTTTTTTAAATGGTCACACATGGTGGTTCATGCCCGTACTCCCAGCTACTAGAGAGGCTGAGGTGGGAGGATTGCTTGAGCACAGGAGTTCAAGTTTGCAGTGAGCTATGATTGTATCACTGTACTCCATCCTGGGTGACAGAATGAGATCTTGTCTCCCAAAGAAAAAAATTTTAAATCTCAACTTTGGTGACACGGTGTACATAGTTGCTTGAGGTGAAGACAGTAAATCTGGATTGAGCCTTTGTGGAATATTTTCATAGACGTGCACAAATCAAAGCCATTCTTTCCTACATAGGACCATTTATCCTAGTTAGCCTACAAATGCAGATCCTTAAAATCACATGTTAAGGAAACCAGCAAAAAGATGCTTAGATTCACAGAAAGTTATTTTACTCGATTATTCACTTTATAGATGAGAAAATTAAAGTCGTGGGATTAATTTGCCCGAACAACATTCTACAACTCCTGAAGGACAGAAAACAGAAAAATCAATCCCTTCAGAATAGAGCATTTTTATCTAACTTGAACCTGATTATTCCCTCTCCAGATCTGTCCAAAAAGGCAGTGGATGCATTTTTAGACAGCACTGTTAATAGTTTCAAGTTAAAGAATCAAAGTTTACTATAAATGATGCTAGGAAGAGACAAGTTCTTGGCAGCAAGTAACAAGATAACCTAACATGTTAATTTACTGTCAATACTAAATTGAGATTAATGTTATTAAATACTATTTTTCAAACATGGGAAGTTGTGTTTATCCAAAACTTTCTGAAACATACATTAATTTCAAGACCTTTTTTCCAAGGCAGAGGAATACTTTCTGGTCATCTGCCCAACTGAGTACCTTGCCTCTGACAAACACCCTCCTCTGTGCGCTTTGTGGTGACCGGTACCCTGGACTTTACATTCCATGGAAGAGAAGGAAGGATGCAGGCGCAATGCCCATTTCTTAGCTCTGAAACAGTCTAGAGAGCTGAGAAGTTAGAATCCTGACCCCCAGACAGCCTCTTACCTATCATCAAACAGCCTTAATCCTTTCTCCCATTTCCGCTGAGGTGGGAGTGGCAGCAGAATGCGGTGCCAAGACCCACCGCGTTTAGCGGCGAACACTGACTTTTAAGTGCAGCGGGAGAAATACAGCCGTGTGCGATACTTACCCTCATTTCTACTTTCAAGGAAAACAAACGGTAGATCTTAGGAAAGCGCTGCCTTTTTACATCGTAGAAAATACACCAAACCACACACCCATACCCGGGCCTCTCTACACTTGGTACAAACTTTTAAGACTCTCGCGTGTGGAATGAGACCGCAAGTGCTTCCGATTACAGAGGTTATACCTAGAAACATTGCTAGCGAGTCAAACAAGGTGGGACAGCGACGTTCGCCTCCCTCTCTCTCGGCCACTGCATCCTGAAGTCGGGTCTGGAGGCTTCTCCTCCGCCCCCAACGCAGCGGAGCCCGGAACGCGTGCGCTCCTCCGCGGGGCTCAAGTCCTCCTGCCCGCGCTTGGTGTGTCTGGGGTCTGGGGCTGTGGGTTGGCCTGGAGGAGGCGTTCTTCCTAGTGCTCTGGGAGAACGTCCCCCCACTGGACCCTAGGGGCCCCTTCCCGTGGGAGAAACAGGTGAGCAGCAGATCGGCTGCGGGAGTTAAGGCGGGCGCGTCACACAGCGGCTCCAACCTTCGCGCGTTCTTTCTCGGGCTCTCGGGCCGACGCCCAGGGGGCTGGATCTGAGTCCCGCTAGTACCCGCTAGTGCTCAGCCCCTGCGACCGCCTGGACTCACCCCAGCTCCCCGACTCACCGGCTCCCTCGCTGCCCATGGGCCCCGGCAGCAGCAGCAGACACACACCTGTGAAGAGATAAGTGCGAGGGCTGACTCCAGCCTCCAGCCCGCGGAGCAAGGAGCTGGGGTCGTGAGGGGGGGCTCACCCACCGAGGCAGACAGTCGGGATCCAGGCTGCAGACATGGTGACTGAGATGCTGCTCCGACCTGGGAGAGAGGGAGAATGCGGGCAAAGCCGGGGTGCGGGGGACCCCGCGCGCCACCTCCTCAGAGCCCCGCACCCCTCGGACCCCCGGACGCGGCGCAGGGGACAGAGGACACAGACGAGCCGCTGCTCTCGGCCAGCGCCCCTCTAGGTCTGCAGGAGGCGCCTCGGTGGCAAATCGAGCCAAGCCCAGGAACAGTGTGCAACCCCGCAGCGGGGAGGGGGCGCCAATACCAAGACTGACAGGCTGGGAGCGAACGAGAAACAGGGACAGAGGCGTCAGGGATCCCTTGTTCCTGAGCCCGCAGCCCGGGACTCCGCACCTGCGCGAGATCCGCCTGGTTGCGCCGAAGTGCGGAAGGCGCGGCCCTCGCGGCAGTTATAAAGGCTGGGCCGCGCGCATGAGCACTGTGTTGGGGGTACTGGGGGCGCGAGAGGGCGCGGGAGCCGGTCCCCCCGGGCTGGGCGGCGACCGTCCAGCTCCACCCTCGCCCCCTCCCGGTCCTGGGGCGAGGCCGGCGCGGAGGCGCCTCCTCCAGCAGCGCGGGCTCGGCCACCTGGACGCGGCGCGTGTCCCTGGAGGGATCACGGAGGTCCCCGCGCCGTCGTCTCAATGAGTGCGGGAGGGCCCGACGGCGGGAGCAGCGGCCTTGTCAGTTCTGTTCTTCGCGGATCAGGGCTGCTGGGCAGCGGCGGCCGCCACCCGCCCCGATGCTGCCAGGTCCACGCGGCGTGAGAACCGAACTTCCCAACTTGGTACTCTGGTGGAAACAGAATTCCTACTTCTGAAGTAAAACCACCCTGGGTTTGGTCAATGCATGCCCCGTTTTCGTTAGAAACCCTGTCAACTGACTGCTAATCTTTTGGACCTTAGGGATTCGGCCTTGCGCCTTTGTTTCTTCTGGGGTCCAACTTTCCCCAGTGGCTCCATTTGAGCTCCTGACTAGGGCCACGCGTGGGAGATGGTCCAGATCCCGGACAGGCGGTACCTTTGCTTCTTTTTCACCCCAGGAAGAATGTTTATGCCTGATTGTCTTTCCAAATTCCCAGACTTGGTGTCTTGTGACTGCACAGAATCTCAGATTTGATGTGTTCTCCTTCTCCCCCCACCATCCCGCTAACGTTTTATAAATGGAAATGGTGAACGAGCAGAATTCTTGAGGAGTGTCAGTGACAAGCCACCTGCATGGCAGCGGAAGAACCAGACCCAGACCCAGACGCTAATCTTCCTGGTATGATATCAACTTTTTCAAATAGTCTTATGTAGTTATAATTTACATGCCATAAAATCATCCATTTTGAGTGTACAATGATGTTTAGTAAATTTGCAGAGCTGTACAACCATCACAAGCCAATTTCAGAACACTTTCATCCTCCCCAAAATGATCCCTCCTTGCCATTGTCAGTCAATACCTTCTTCCACCACTAATCCTAGACAAACACTAATCTATTTCCTGTCTCTATAGATTTGCCTTAATGGTCATTTCATACTGATGGAATCATACATTATGGGGCTTTTTCACTGCACATAATGCTTTTGAGATTCATCCATGAGGCATTATAGAAGAGTAATTCCTTTCTTTTTTATTGTTGGAAAGTATTCCCATACCATTTTATACTGAGAACAAATACACTACCAACACTTGGAAGCCAACTAGTGTAGTAGTCTTAAACACAACTATCTACCTGATTGGAATGACTTAGCATTTCTATCAGGCAACTAAGGAGTGTTAACTAAGGAGTGCTGATTCATTCCCTTTACTACCTGAATGTCTTCTGGAGGGAAAGAGACCAAATAACATTTGTTGGCAGGGAGGTTTTTCATGTTTATTTTCATGGCGACTTTCAAGATTTACTCCCTTCCCTCAAAAAGAGAATTACCCTTTTCTTAGAAATCCAGTCATCTAGCCACTGCCCCTGATATTTTTAGTGGAAGAAATTTCGAGCCTTAGGACAATTAAAGCTATCTTTTTCATTATTGTTTATTGAGTGTCCTCAATCAGGGTTGGATAACCTCCCCTAATTAGCTGGGCAAATTGTCATGATGCTATATAATTAGAAAGAGTCCATACGATGGAAAAAAACCCTACCACTTCACAGCTCAGCAGGCAGGTTCCAAATGGCCAAAGGGGTACATGCTATTCAGAGCCCCCACAGGGCACAGGCAGCTCTTCTGTGATGTAATTTCACTGAATGATTTGGCAGTCAAAATTATGCAGCTATTTCCATGACAGACCCTGAGTCTATAACTATTAAAAAATAAAGGAAATACCTCATTGAGTTTCATGGTTGTTTACCCAGCTTCATCTTAATTATTTTGTTTTGAAACATTTAAGAGAAGTTACTCTGTCTTTATTATTTTTTTCTTTTTGGAAAGGCCAACCAAGGAGGGTAGAAGAATGGGGTTTAGACTCGTTCTCAGCTAGTTTGTATCTCATGCTCATCATAAGTGTATTGAAGAAAAATATCTGAATTTAAAAGATAATTGCCTCTGCTTTGGAAATATCTGAAGAGAGTCAAATCTGGGTATATTTGACTTAAAGAGACGAATTGTTAAAATGACAGTTTTGTATTCAATTGGGTGATATTTTAGGGTAATTGTACTCCTAGGATGTCTGGTTAATCCTGCTTTATTATTTTTTAATTTTTAATTTTATTTTATTTGAGAGTTTTGCTCTTGTCACGCAGGCTGGGGTGCAATGGCGCTATCACAGCTCACTCCTACCTTCACCTCCCAGGTTCAAGCAATTCTTGTGCCTTAGCCTCCTGGGTAGCTGGAACAATAGGCATGTGCCACCAAGCCTGGCTAATTTTATATTTTTAGTAGAGATGGGGGTTTTGCTATGTTGGCAAGGCTGATCTCGAACTCCTGACCTCAGGTGATCCACCTGCCTTGGCATCCCAAAGTGCTGGGATTACAGGCATGAGCCACCACCTCCGGCCTCATTATTTTAAAATTTTTAATTTAGTTTTATCTTTTATTTTTATTTATTATTTTTAGAGACTTATTCTTGCTGTGTCATTCAAGCTAAAGTGTAATGGGACAGTCAAAACTCACAGAGATCCTCCTATCTTAGCCTCCTGAGTAGCTGGGACTACAGGTGCACATCACTATGCCCAGCTAATTTTTTTTTTATTTTTTGTAGAGATAGAGTCTCACTATTTGCCCAGGCTGGTCTCAAACACCTCAATTCATGTGATCCTCCCAACTAGGCCTCTCCAAATGCTGGGATTATAGGCATGAGCCAGTGCACCTGCCCTTATCCTGCTTTAATGACAAGTATTTGATAGTCAAAATTTAGACTAACTCCCTGTAGAGCAGTGGATTCCTGTCTGGGCTGCACATTGGAATTACCTGGAGAGCTTTAAGAGTATTCATGCCTGGGTCCCACCCCAGGGATTTTAATATAATTGGTTTGGGCTGGGGCCAGGGCACTAAAATTTTTAAAAGCTCTCCAGGTGATTCTAATGTGCAGCCCAGGGTGCTCAGTATTAGAGGTTAAGCTAATAATTCTAATTTTTCATTCTTCTTTCATTTTCTTTTCATTGAAGCCCACCTTTAATTCGCCCACTGTATTCCCCTGATTAAAAAAAAAAAATGGAAGCGTTTTCTGCCTTGATGGTTGTTTAAAAACAATTCCTAACAAAATGATTGAAAACTCAATTTCAAAATTAATTTTCCCTGAGCGTGCTGTATTGTCACATTTCTGACTTTGTGCAGAAGGGGCTGGCATTGTTAGGGGAATAAGCTGCCTCTAAAACTGATACCTGGGTGGCATCTTCAGGCTTCAGGATGCTGCTGATGGCACAAGTTTCTCAAGGATGGCATAGTTACCTGATAGGATTTGGCTTGTGCTTACACCCACAAAACTCTTAGGTTATAGGCTCTGTCTGTCTCGGTTCTGTTGTTGCCTGGGTATGAATCTGCCCTGAAGTGGATACCTGTTCTGTTTTTATATTTTTGTTGTTGGTCTTTTTTACTACTACTTCTTCTTTTTTTTTTTTTTTTAAATCTTTTAGAGGAATGTCAGTCCTGTTCCATCCTCTATACCATTTAAGCTCCCCTGTAAACTTTTACTTAGCCAATGTGATACATAGCAACTTGGTTTTATTTCCATTACCGTGGCCTTAAAGCAACTGTAGCCAACCTTTTTGTCACGGGGACCGGTTCCATGGATCACAATTTTTCCACGGGGTTGGTTGGTGGGGGGAGGATGGTTTTGAGATGAAACGGTTTCACCTCAGATTATCAGGCATTAGATTCTCACAAAGAATGAGCGACAGGCCGGGCGCGGTGGTTCTCGCCCGTAATCCCAGCACTTTGGGAGGCCGCGGCGGGCGGATCACTTATGGTCGGGAGTTTGAGACCAGGCTGACCAACGTGGAGAAACCCCGTCTCTACTAAAAAATACAAAATTAGCCAGGAGGTGGCGCATGCCTGTAATCCCAGCTACCGGGAGGCTAACTAAGGCAGGAGAATTGCTTGAATCTGGGAGGCGGAGGTTGCTGTGAGCCGAGACTGTGCCATTGCACGCGAGCCTGGGCAACAAGAGCGAAACCCCGTCTCAAAAAAGAAAAAAGCGCAAACTAGATCCCGCGCATGTGCAGTTTACAACAGGGTTCGAGCGCCTGTGAGAATCTAATGCCACTGCTGATCTGACAGGAGGCAGTAATGCTCACTTGCCCAGCCGCTGCCCACCTCCTGCTGTGCTGCCTAGTTCCTAACAGGCCACGGACTGGACCGGACCGGCACCAATCTGCAGTCGGGGAGTTGTGAGTGAGTTTGTTCACTTTTAGGAAGTGTATGTTTATTCTGCAGTATCCTTTAAGTTTCTATGATTGATTATAGAGCAGAAGCAGCTTGGGAACTCTTATCACCTGTTATTAAACCCACATTGATGTTTATTTTATATCTAGTTTTCCTGATTCTTTTCTGATGCTCACATCTTATGCTAAGCAAGTATATTCATCTAGCCTTTCCATTTTTGATGAGGTCTAGCAGGAGTATAAATGTCTACAGCCTTGAGGAGTGAAAATTAAATCGATTCAGAGATATCCCTGTAACTAAGAGATCTCAGTTTTCTCTCCTGTAAAGTGAAGGGGATTACACCAAGCGATTGGAAGGGGTTTTCCTCTGGTCACACTCTGTGACTGACAAGTGCTCCCTGGGTACATATATAGGCCCTAGAGGCTGTGCTGTCTTCCAGGGTGTGGGAGACATTTCTCATCATTAGGAAACACTGGCTGTGCCAGCTGGCTCCCAGCTGTCCCAGGACTCACCCTTTCTTACTCAAAGTCTCTTTTTATTCACCTCTCACTACTAAACAATGGCCTCGCTCATGTTTGGCCCTTGTTTAACAAGAAGCAATGAGGTCACATTGTCACTGGAGTGTCACTAGGACTTCCTTCTTAAGAGAGGAAGCTGTGGTGGGAAACATAAGTTAGTTCTGCTAGGCTTGGCATTTATCCCATGTAAACTCATCAGAGGCAAGGATCCTTCTACCTTTTGTTCATTGCTGCACCTTTAGTCCCAAGAAAAGTGTCTAGCACACTATATGTACTCAATAAATACTTGTCGGGTGAATGAATCGATCTCATTCTGTCTTGACATTTGCTACTTTATTTTGATTTTTTTTAAGCCTTTTTATTTTAGAAGTTTCATGTTTACAGAAAAATTAATAAACTAGTAGTTTCCATTTTCTCACACCTAGTTTCCCCCATAATTAACATCTTATACTAGTATTGTACAGTTGTCACAATTAACAAGCCAATGCTGATACATTATCATTAAGTGAAGTCCATACTTTATTCAGATTTCCTTTTTTTTTGAGATGGAGTCTTGCTCTGTCACCCAGGCTGGAGTGCAGTGGTGTGATCTTGGCTCAATGCAATCTCCATCTCTCAGGTTCAAGCAATTCTCCTGCCTCAGCCTCCTGAGTAGCTGGGATTACAGGCATATGACACCACACCCAACTAATTTGTTTGTTTTTTAGTGGAGACATGGTTTCACCATGTTGGCCAGGCTGGTCTCACACTCCTGACCTCAGGTGATCCGCCCACCTTGGCCTCCTAAAATGCTGGGATTACAGGTATGAGGCACCATGCCTGGCCAGATTTCATTTTTCACCTATCTTTTTTCTGTTCCAGAATCTCATCCAGGATACCATATTATATTTAGTCATCATGTCTCATTAGGTTTCTCTTAGCTGTGACACTTTCTCATATTTTCCTTGTTTTTGATGACCTTCACAGTTTTGAGGAGTACTGGTCTGCTATTTTGTAGAATGTTCTTCAATTGGGATTTGTCTGATGTTTTTCTTATCATTAGACCAGGGTTATTGCTTTTAGGAGAAAGACCACAGAGGTAAAGTGATGTTCTTATCACACCACGTCAAGGTTATATACTATCAACATGACTTATTACTGTTTTTTGTTTGTTTGTTTGTTGAGGCAGAGTCTCGTCTGTCACCCAGGTGGAGAACAGTGGTACAATTTTGGCCCACTGCAGCCTTAACCTTCTGGGCTCAAGCGATCCTCCCGCCTCAGCTCTGCAAGTAGCTAGGAATCAGAAGCATGCCACTACTCCCAGTTAATTTTTCTGTTTTTTTTTTTTTTTTGAGAGACAGGGGTTTTGCCATGTTGCCCAGGCTGGTCTCAAACTCCTGGGCTCAAACAATCCTCCTGCTTTGGCCTCCCAAAGTGCTAGGATTACAGGTGTAAGCCATCGCACCCAGCCAAGTTAAGGGCTTAAGAAGCTTACTGTTAAGGAGTGGAGAATTATGTTTAACTTCTTTGAGAACAGAATAGCTACATAAATTATTGAGAATGCTGGCCAGGTGTGGTGGCTCATACCTGTAATCCTAGCACTTTGAGAGGCCTAGATGAGAGGATCACTTGGGCTCAGGAGATAGAGACTAGCCTGGGCAACAAAGAGAGACTGCATCTCACTTTTTTACAAAATTTTTTTTGTAAGAAAATTTTAAAAATTGGCCAGGCATGGTGGTGTGTGCCTGTGGTCCCTGCTATATGGGAGGCTAAGGTAGGAGGACTGCTTGAGCCCAGGAGGTTGAGCCTGCAGTGAACCATAATCACACTACTGCACTCCAGTCTTGGTGACAATATGACCCTAAAAAATATTGAGAATTCTTCTGCATGGGAGATTTGTCCCTTCTCCCCTGTTTATTTACCATTGGTTTTTTATTTTTAACTAAAAATTAAAGGCTGTAAGCTCTTTGAAGGTTAGAAACTATTCCACATGCTTCTCTATATTCCCAGTAACTTGCAAATGCTTTAGGGTACAGAGTAGCTAGATGCTCAGTTACTGAAATTGATGACAGTTTACCAGCTTCCAGTCCTGGGTTTTTCTGCTGATGGCTTATTCTTTCTTACTGAGATTTGGGCCACAATGTTGTCCATGTGGCTCCTAGCACAGGTGTAATCAAAGTGGTAATAATAATAGTGATCCTGACACTGCGCCATGTTCTTTATACATGTTCTAATTGAATTTTTACAACATACCTACAAGATGGATATCGTCCTAATTTCATAAATGAAGATACTGATGCCAAGATTGATTAAGGGATTTGTCCTAAGTCACACAGATAAAAGCAGAGCCAGGATTGGTCTCTAAAGCCCTTGTCCCTAACCACCAGGTTGTACTGTACTTTCCCTCATAATAGTCAAACACAGGCACAAGGAAAAGGTTGAATAAATGCAAGAAGGTGATAGAAATGACAAGTGCCGTAAGAATTGGAAAAATTAAAAAAAATCCCTGAGTGAAGAGTGGCTGATGAGTTCTTCCATGAGTTCTTCCTTCAGAGAAACACATAATTCATAGATCAGCATATTAGCATAATAGGACAATTAGAAGTATTACTGTGTATCCCAAACACAAATCCAGCAGGTGTTCCCATAATATCTTAAAGTTTGGGTCAAACCATAATTTCTAAAGCATATCTGTATGGAGCAAAAGCCTAAAGTGATTCATTTAGCTCATAAAGTAGGTAGGAATTAATGCCAGTCCCAAACCCTTTGCTTCAAGAATCTATTCTAGAGGTTATTTTTTATAGGATTTCATACAGTGGAACTATTCACTCTTTTCTACCCTGGGAGAAATGGTTGGTTTGTGATGGCATGGTCAACTGATAGTGATAGTACTGGTTATTTGAAGTCATTGATCCAATATATTTTCTTAAGTTGAACTGTTAGGATCTGAGATAAAATTTCTCATACATGTGGTTCTGGGAATTATATACTGATGATGTTGCTAAAATGTGAAGCTCACATAACATTTTCTATTGAAACAAAGAGTATAAGCTGAATACAAACTATTTCCAAATAATTATGTATAGCAGAGGTCAAATCCTTTATTGGTGTATATATAAATTGAAGTGTTTTATATGAGTAATTCCATCCCTGGTTTTCCAGTTCTGCTATATACTATAGTATTACAAAATAATTGTTGAAGATATTTTAATATTATGCCAAATCCAAGCTGTAATAAAGTATGACACATCATTATTAATGTACTTTTGATTAAGAAAGAAATGCTTTGGAAAAACTGTGCTGATTATAAGACACATTCCAATTTCAGAGGTGTTAAAATGAAGATAACATGTGCATCTTAGAATCAATGACACATATATTCCTAATTCTAAAAGAATACAATTTTACACAAAATAATTCATATAAAAATCTAAAAAATAAATCACATAAAAGGCAAGGAAAAATATTAAAAAACAGAGTGGTAATTCAACATTGAGTTTTCTGGAAGGCTAGGTAAATAAAGGAAATTTATTATACTATGTTTTGCATGATTAAAAGGGTTTATCCCCCTCACAGAAGACCAACTTTTTTTTTTCTGGAACTACATTATAAAAAGAAACGCTTATTTGGAACATACATAAAGAGCTCAAGACAATGTGACAGACATTGTCCTAACAACAGTTTTAAAGAAGATAGAGAAACGTTTTTATTTGGCCCTTTCTTCACCCTTGAAAGCAGAAAGCATGAGTGAAAATTTGAACAAATTCTTTAGAAATTTTAAAATGAAATTAAATTTATCTAAATTGCTTGGCCAACAGGAAAGAACAAAGTTGATTGTAATGTTGTGCCAAGTATGACATATATAGCAATGAGATGCGCTGAACTTTATATTACCCTCAAAGCCACAATTATTTGAAACTTAATTGGTACTAAAAAGCATTTTCATGGATGGCAGAAGGAAAGCACAAGTTTCAGCTGTATTTAGATTGAGCTATTTAAGATAAATAGTTTTTTTAATTGTTATTAATCTTTTAGGACCAAAGCTAATTCAAATTATGCACTAGGCCCAAGAGATGAATTTCAGATTTTAGATTTCTTCCTTTTGAAAAAAAACAAAACAAATACTTTGTTGTGGAAATTTTCAAATATATGCAAAAAGTGGATAAAATAGGATAGTGTACTCCTTTTTACATAACACTCAACTTGAAGCAATGATCGTTTTATGGGATTTTTGTTTCTTTTGTGCCCTTACCCCTGATGTTTTCAAGGAATTCCAGACAATACAATCACTAATCACTAAAGATCTTTGTCCAAGGCAAAGACTCTCTTTAAATATAACCATATTACTATTATCATACCTAAAAATTTACTAAGTTCATAGTATCATGGCCACTCAGGTTTTATATTACTTCAGTTGTCTTATAAATTTTGTTTTTAAATGGTTCTTGCTGAATCAAGATCAAAATAATGTCCATATTTTAACTGATGTGTCTCTTAAGTCTCTTGATGTGTATAGGATTTCTCTCCATCCCTTTTTAAAAATTTTCTTTCTTTGTTTTTTATTGAAAAATCCAGGTCATTTTCTGTAGCTTTCCTCATGGTCTGTATTTTGCTGATTATATCTCCATAGTGTCAATGAACATGTTTCTCTGTCCCCTGAATTTCTTATAAATTTGGAGTTAGCAACAGAGGCTTGATCAGATTCAGGTGTTTTTTTAATTGTGATTAAAAAAAAACATGTAACATTAAATTTACCATCTTACCTATCTTTGAGTGAACAAATTCAATAGTGTTAAGATTTAAATAACTTTGTTTCATGTGTATGTAGACAACTCTATAGGTGACAGTTTATACTTCTGAAACATCAGAGGGTATAGAAAATCTTTCCTTTTGTGATGCTTTCAGCCATTACTAAACTGTGAAACAGCAATTTTTTTTAAAAAAAAGACTGTGTCTTGCTATGTTGACCAGTCTGGTCTTGAACTCCTGACCCTAAGTGATCTTCCCATCTCAACCTCCCAAAGCTCTGGGATTATAGGTATGAGCCACTGGACCCAGCCTGAATCAATAATTTAATTGCCATACATTAAAGCAGTTTCAGAATAACAATACTTAAATAATTTACTTTTTTTGATTGGTATAATCATTTTTTCAGGTATTATGGAAGTCAGCCAGTTTTGGATGAGTTACAAATGGGAAAAAAAAAATCCAGCAAAAACTAAATGCCAAAGATACACGTTTGTGTATAATTTTAAGGAAATTCAATAGGACTATTTGATAAATCTGTAGAAGCAGATGCCTACTCCATTTATGTCACAAACTACTGAGAAGAGGTGAATTGTAAGTGCTGAGTACTAAATGTGTTAAGTCAACTTTCCTGAACTGGGATTCTGGAAAAGTATTTAAGTGGCTATTTTTCAATTCTCTCAAGGATGGTACATGACAAGTACAACTCTAGATGCAAAAGAGAGAAATTAGTTCATTACATAAAATAGATGCTTTAAGGCATTAGAGCTTGGGGAATGAGTTAGGTAGGGCTGCTTTAGATTATTCTAGTGACTTTGAGCCCTTTAGGCAGAAGAAATTTAAGATTAAAAAATCATTTGCTAGCCTAATTTGTTCCTACAAAAGCTAAAGAAAGTTTTGATCTGTTTCTGTTTGTTCTTTAGAGCAATATGGTTTCCTTCCACCTAAAAATTTGTTTTGGATTGCGGCATAATTAAGATGATCATTTCTATACTCAGTGACGTCTGCTTGCTTGGACCTGCTAGTAATTGAGTTTAATTCAACCATGGTGTGTTCCTCACACATTGCAGTATTTGACAGACTGTAATTTTGCTGTTTGGTGTTTGTTTTTTTAATTGACTTCTCTAAGTCATTTTGATAGTGAAGTTAACTTCTTGTCTTTTATTTTTTAATGCATTTTGGTGTTACCATTTTTATTTTTTATTATTTTATTTTATTTTATTTTTTTTAGAGATGGGGTCTCCCTATATTGCCCACGCTTGTGGTGTTGCCACTTTTGCGTCATTGTAATGGGGATAAAGAAGATGGATTTAAGTCCCTCAAAGATAAAAACATTTTACCTTAGACAATGAATAAGACTTAGACTTTAAATGGACTCAGAAGTTGCTGAAAATATGGAAGTCACAAATGTAAGAAATATTGCTTTTGCTTTTATCTTCCCTTTGAGCAATAACTTTTTTTTCTAATTACAGTACCTCTTAAAGAACCTGGTGCCCCATTTGGGACCATGGAGTGATGGAATTGAGAGCACCTAGTTTAATTGTCTCATTTTGCAATGAGAAACAGATCAGGAGAAGCTGAGTATAGTGCCTAAGACTCTATAGCCAGTTATTGGCAAGACCAGAACTAACCCGTTTCTGGGCACTTTCTAGTATACAACACTGTGTGAATGCTCAATCACTTTCCTGGACTTAGCACCAAGGACTGCTTTTTATTGACAAAATTGGACCCAAGTTTTGTGAACAGATCATGAGACATAAAACAAATGCAGGCTGTTTTTGGTTGATGATGGGCTTTTTACATTCAGTTACTCTAAAAAGTTAATAAGGTAGAGGGACATTTGCTATTTGGAGACCACCTCTAGATCCAGAAAAACAAGGATATTCTCATACTTGGTACGTTTTGTATTGAAAGGGAGAAGGATAAATGAAAGGTTCCCCTTTTCTTGCATGGTACCAAGGAACAGGCTTCTTTCCGGGAGAAGGAAAAAGAATGAGTGCTCTGTAGCGCTGCCTTCTCAGTCTTTGAACATTTGTGTCCTCAACAATATTAACTGAGTGGCTATAGGGGCAGGTGCCATGCTGGATGGTGTAGAAACAAGGATGAATACAACAAAATCCTGCTGTCAGTGAATACATCATCTGCTTCATGGGAAGGAGTAACCGAATACTTTTGTTACTAGGGGATGCTTAGCAGCCCTCATTTCTCAGAAATTCCTCATTTGTGGCCTATTTTCACTCTTTTTTGTCCTTTGTGAACAGGGAATACCTATAATTGCAGGCTATTATTAACTTACCTATTTTTGTCTTCTTGGGGGTGAAGTTTCCTTCCTGCTTTTACTTTGTTGATTTTTTTTGTTTTGTTTTTATTTTTCTGCCTTTCTTTAATCTTTGTAGCTCTCCTCTCTGGTATCTGCTTTGTGTATGCCACGTCACCATGTACTTTGTGATACACTCTGCTGCAAATGGTAGACATAAGATCTGTATTCACCTAGGAGAATTAATCCAAAATGGCTGTTTTGACCATCTATGGCTGCTTTTGTTACATGCTAGGCATAAGATCTATATCCACCTAGAAGAATCAATCCAAAATGGCTATTTTGACCAATGATCCTTGAACTCACAAGTATTTCCACAGAAACAATGGGGTTTGAGTTAGAATTCAGAAGAGGTGCTTTATTATGTGCAGAGGGTAAATAATATTATTGTAATATTTTAAAATACTATCATATCTATTCTCTCTTTATCCTTTCTGTAATCCTATGAGTTACAATGACAAGTATAATTTTCTTTGTTTGACAGATTAAAAAATGCAACCCTAAGAAATAATTGTGCTATACAAAGGATATAAAAAAAGGTTTTTTTTCTTTTTTTTTTTTTTTGAGACAGAGTCTTGCTCTGTCCCCAGGCTGGAGTGCAGGGGTATGATCTCAGCTCACTGCAACCTCCACCTCCCGGTTCAAGGAATTCTCCTGCCTCAACTCCCGAGTAGCTGGGATTACAGGTGCATGACACCACACCTGGCTAATTTTTGTATTTTTAGTAGAGATGGGATTTCACCATGTTGGCCAGGCTGATCTCAAACTCCTGATGTCGTAATCTGCCCCCCCTCAGCCTCCCAAAGTGCTAGGAGTACAGGGATGAGCCACTATGCCCAGCGAAAAAGTTTGAATGACATCAAGATGAAGGATTAGTTGTTTAGACCTAGGCCATGTTCCTTTACTGGTTTCTGTGTCTGTGATGTTTTTATGAAGTCATGTGAAACTGACTGCCCTTGATAGGAGAGGGAAAAGCTGACATGTCTACTGGGCATTTTTACCTTCCTGCTCACCCCTCTCAGAGACTGCTGAACAACCCTCCCGAGAGTACAGCTGACCACCCTAATGATTGCACCCAACCCTAGCTGACTGGCTGAGGAATGGACATCTGACTCCAGATGTAGGCTCTTCTAGAAATTTGAAATCAGCATATAGGAACTACTCAATATTTGTTTGGCTCTTGAACAAATAAATTAAGCCAGGAAAGCTAGCCTCGACAGAGAGAAGACTAAAGCCGCTGGGCATTCCCTGGACAAGTGAATCCAGTGCCTCCTGCAGCTGGCTGTACTTCTGCTGCTGAGATACTTAGTATTCATCCAATAATTTTCCTTTTCTTGCTGAAGAACCTTGTATAGATTTCAATTCTTTACACTTAAATGAGCCCCAGGACCCAATCTGGTGCTTTATTAAGGAAATAATCTTAACATGTTTTGCTTTGGGACTTTTTACTTTCTAAGTAAACACCCATGTGTGTCAGTGTTTCTTTTGGTTTTTCCAGTGGTACTGTTGGAGTGTTTGGATTTCCTTAGAAAAGTAGGGAGAGGAATTTTTCACCATTTAAAACTTCCCCCACATTGGGAGGTTGTTCTTCTGCTTCTCCATTTGATTCCAGATCTGTAGGAATTGGAGGGAAGAACTGTGTCTTGATTCTTACATCTGGAGTATCCAAGGTAGTGCCCAAACTTCATGGTGCCCCCAGGGGACAATGGAGATCCTCTTGAGCAGACTTACACTTTGGGATTTCTGTTGAGTATTCAGGGGGTCCCTACTAGTCCCTTCACCACTGCTGTGCCCTGCCATCTCAGCTTATTAGAATTCTAGAAACCTCAGAATTCAACATGTCTTACAGATATTTTGTTTTCTCAAAACAACAACTTTGGAATGGATTGTCATTCACTAAACATGTATTATGCCACCATGGTGGACATTGTGGTTTTTTTTTGCAGCATTCATTTCCCCCTTTCATGTTATAAAACATCTCTCCATTCAGTCTCCCCAGTTCTATGCTCCAGTGCATAGTTCAAGGATCTCCAAAGCTGAGAACTCTTGTTCACTGTGAGAAGTCACATTTTCTCTTCCCTGGCTTTGAAACAGAAAGTGCACAGCTCTGGTAGCTGCTGGCAGCCATCTTGCAACAATGAGGACACCAGTGTGAGTGTGAGGCAACATACAGGGTATAAAAGAGTGGAGAGAATTGCAGAGAAGTGGAGCCGGAGCCTTCAGTGAACAATGCCTGACACTTACCAAGACTTCTCAGTTACAAAAAACAGTGAATTCCCACTATTATTTAAGCCAGTTTTTGAATTCAAGTTTCTGTTATTTTCATCATAAAATATTCTGATGGATATAGAACTTTAAAATTAATTTTCTAGCCTGGGCAACACAGGGGGACCCTGTCTTTACAAAAAATTAAAAATTAGCTTGGCATGGTGGGCAAGCACCTGTGGTCCTAGCTACTCCGGAGGCTAAGGTAGAGGGATCGTGTGACCCCAGGCGGTTGAAGTTGCAGTGAGCCATGTTTATGCCACTACACTCCAGCCTGGGTGACACAGCAAGACTCTGTCTCAAAAAAACAAAAAACAAAAAACACACAAAAAATCAGCTTCGTAAGCAGTTCATGATGATAATTCATATCTGTGGAATATTTTATTTCTTCAAAGCAGATTTGTACATATGTTACCATCATATTATTAAGTGTCAGCAGGGAGTTCTGAACAATATAGAGGCCAGACACAGAGATTACCTTGGAAATAAGTTAAGACATATTGATCTAAAGCTCACAAATGAAAGGGTGCTATCAAGATACACAGTAGAGAGATCAGCAATGTTCTCCAATGACAAGCACAATGTATAAACCTCTGGGTGCTCCAAAGGGGCTTCAACATCATTGTATATAATTAAGTCCGACTGAGTGACTTGAGTTCACATTGGAACTTCTGGACACTTTCACTGATTAATGGGCAAAATGTCCCCACTGCCTCCAAAGGCCACCTGGGTCTTAATGATCAGATCTATGCCATGCAGCACCTCATCAATCTTAATGTTACACAATATGGCCATGGACAATGGATAATACCGTGCACACAGGCATCAGCAAACCGTCTTTTGACATCTTCATTCTATCTAGGCTAGCATAGTCTGGTCCACATCCTTTTCTGATCTTAGGGCTGCAGAATTAGCGTAAGGGTCAGTCACCGGGATATCTTTGAGGATCTTACAAGCCCTCGGACCAGCTGTAGGTTTGTCAAAGTGTTATCACAATTTTACAAATGGGAAAGTAAAGGCAGTTAAATTAGAGGAGTGCAAATTATTTTCCCTCCAAGTGCACATAACTACATGGTAATAGGGTTGAATGAGAACCAAAATGTTTTAACTTGCAGTTCAATCTTTGCTTAACTAGAATGCATTAACGTTTCACCCCTGGGAAGTTGCATAAGCAACTTTTGTTGTAAGTAAAGCCCACAGTTAAAGTCAGGAACAAGATTAAATATCAGACCTGAAAAGATTAAGCCAAAATTACTTGATAGTCATTAATATTTAAGAGTTGATAATGAGACTGGCACATAGTTTCACCAGACTTTTGATAACACAGAACAGACACACTGTGATGACTGTGAAGTAATGCTCACCAAGACAATGCTGGTTTCCTAGCGGGGTAAGGGGCTTCAGGACCCTAAAGTTTTCCATGACCCTGTCATATGTATCTTGATTAGTGGCTTTAAGGAAAAGTGAGTAATAGTCTCTTTTCTCATTGCTAATATCTCATTTTGACATACCAATAAGGCCTGAAGAGAGTCCTCTGCCACCATAAATTCTAAATGCTCTTGGCTAACTTAACCTTATTAGATAAACTAGAATTGGGGCATCTTAGGTAATGGATATTTTTAGATACTTCCCATATCTCACTTTTCTTATTTATTCAAAAATATTTATTGAATACAGTCTGCCTGTTGGGCACTGTGCTAGTCCCAGATATCAAATAAAGAACAAACAAATGTGATCTCCGTACTACTGAAGCTTGTAGTTTAGTGGGGAAGGAAACACAATTAAATGTGTAATTATGAAACATGACAGAATGTAAGGGAAAATAACTCAGTGCTGTGAAGACATACACCAGGGGGTATGTTTTGGATTGGATCATGATATAGTTTGGATATTTATCCCTGCCTAAATCTCATCTTGAATTGTACTCCACAGTATTGGAGGTGTGGCCTGGTGGAAGGTTACACGAAGTTAGCTTTCTTATGAATGGATCATGAAGGTAAATGTCTTATGAATGGTTTAGCACCATCCCCTTGGTACTGTCCTCAAGATAGTGAATTCTCGCAAGATCTGGTTGTTTAAAAGTGTATAGCACCTCCCCTGTCTTGCTCCTGCTTTCGCCGTGTGAAGTGACTGCTCCCTCTTCACCTTCTACCATGATTGTAAGCTTCCTGAGGCCTCCCAAGAAGCCAAGCAGATGTTGGCACTATACTTCCTATACAGCCTGTAGAATCATGAGCCAATTAAACCTCTATTCTTATGAATCACTCAATCTCAAGTATTTCTTTATAGCAATGCAAGAACAGCCTAATGCAAGGCACAACTTTCTGAAGGAATGATGTTTATGCTGAAAACTGAAAGATTAGAAACAGCCAGTGAGGTAGAGTGGGAATGAGAGTTTTCTAAGCAAAAGAAAAAGAGGTTACTTATCCTGATGAAGGAAAGAACTTGTCCTGCTATAATAACTGAAACTGGAGTATGTAAGTGAGGAGAAGGAAAATAAACTGGGAGAAGTAGGTAGGTGCAAGCTTATATACTCTGGTCTTTTCAACTTTGGAATTTTGAGATATCTGGATTCAAATCTTGGCTTCCTCTCTTATTTATGATCTTGGATATGTCACTTAATTTTGCTGTGAATCAGTTTCCATTTCACTAAAATAAGAGTAAAATTATCTATCATGCAAAATAATGCAGATTAAATGGATTTAAATGTCTGGTCCATGGCGATGTCAATACCTTTCCTCCACCATCTGCTTCCTTTACTCCTCCTGCATTTTTACCCAGAGCTGTGGATGCAGTCTGCTAGAATGATTATTTAACTTTGGTTTTCTTTGCCCTCTTCCATTATCTTGGGTGGAAGTTGCTTACAACTCAAATAATCAAAAGCTGAATAATCTAGAGTTAACTATTATTTAAGGAATTCTAGTTATATCATTGATATTATTTTTATTAATTATAACAAATGGATTTAGAATCAATCATTAACCTTGGTCTCTGGTCTGACATTTTGAGATACTTAAGTTCACGTTTTCTTAATGTTTTGTTTACAAAATAGCTGCAAATTAAAAAAAAAAACTTGGAAGAGACTTTCTGTTTTGATGCATAATATGAAAGCTGACTGTGACTTAGCAAACCAAAAATATTTATTCAGAAAATACTTCAACTATGTGTCGTGATGAAAGGCAGTTTTTGTTTCAGTGCGATCAATGCAACACAGTGTATTTTCGTTATCAGCTCTTTTGGTTGAGAGTGGTTCTAGAAGAGCACTTGAGCACCGATTCCCAAATCTAACAAGTGCTCAGATTCTCAGAAGCTAGGAAGATGTCACAGGATATACCCATTCTTCCTAGTGAATGAACTAGATCAGAGTTCTGTTTCTTTCCTTACTAGCCTTATTATAAGGAAGCATATTGTGAATGAACTTCCTGAAGTGGTAGCCAGAACTAATAGCTTTCAAAAATTCTTCTACAGGTCGTTTATGCTTCACACTATCTTAGCAGTGACCTAGGACTACCCCTTGGCTTCTGTGAGCCTTAGTGTGAAGCAGAATACTAAGATGTCTCCTACCAACCTCACAGGGTTGTCATGGGGGTTAAACTAGATGCTACTTATAAGCATGGATTCACAAGTCCTGCTGAATGGAAAGAACAAGAATTGCTCTTTTCCAGCCTGGTCCAGGTATATTAGCTTATTTGAGACTTGTAACAACCCTACAAAGTAGTCAGGACAGGCAGCTATAAAGTGCTAGACAAGTAGCCATACAAAAATGATTTTTAAAATCCACTTCTTCTGGCGGGGTGCGGTGGCTTATACCTGTAATCCTAACACTGTCTGAGGCTGAGGCGAGTAGATCACTTGAGGTCAGGAGTTCGAAACCAGCCTGGTCAACATGGTGAAATCCCGTCTCTACTAAAAATACAAAAATTAGTCAGGCATGGTGGTGAGCCAGCTACTCAGGAGGCTGAGGCAGGAGAATTGCTTGAACCTGGGAGGCGAAGGTTGCAGTGAGCTGAGATCACACCTCTGCACTCCAGCCTGGGCAATAGAGTGAGACTCCATCTCAAAAAATAAAATAAAATAAAAAATCAATAAAATTCATTTTTCATACTTCTCCAAATAATTAAACTCCACAACTACTCTGTAAATCATTTTGATGTGTATCAACCTATATTGTTAAGTTCTTTTCACTATATAACCTCCGAAACCTCTCATGCTTTACCTACACATTTTTACTTTTTATGATGAATTGTAAAATAGCTCTCAAAGACCTAAACACACTCATTTGTTAGTCTTTTCCTTTAAAAAGTTGTAATTAGAGCATATCTTGTATAGTATTCTATTCTTTCATAGTTCCCAGTTTTCTAGTTACCACTCCAAATTTCCTGAACTGTTCCTCCTAGTTGATTGATTTATTTAGGGTTAATGTTTTTGTGGCTCCCTCTTTTTCTCCACAAAGGAGTATTTCCTTCCCTGAAAGTTGTGCTGTTGTCCTTTGTAACGGCTGAAATGTAATGCTGTAACTTTTCTGGTATACTGGGCTGAATACCACTGGGCAGCTTTGGGGAGGGACTTGTGTTGTCTAATGGAAAACTACCAGTTACTGACAGAGTCGGGCACCCATTCCCCACTGCAGGCTGGGAAACCACATTGCTGGGAGGCCTTTCTCCTACTAGTTCCTTCCCCTTCTAGAGCAGGGCCACATCAACTGACTTGTGGTGCTTGAGTTCTGTCCAAGGGGCTTCACTCTCTCCCTATACACATTTATCTGAGGGTGTAATTCTGAGGGACAAGGGACAGCTGAGGCAGGTTGGGTTGCTGCTGTTGACTTGGCAGCATCTGCTCCTCCCTGCAGAGCTGCTGGGTGCACACTGTTCCCGCATGTCCTCACGTGCTGCCTTCTGCTCATCCTGGGGCAGCACGGAGGTTACCATACAGAGTGGTTTGCTCGGTCCTCACCAAGAAGACAAAGAGAAAACCAAGCGCATTGTCTACACCTGGCCAGGGGAAAAATAAAACCAGGAAATGAATGTCCTGAATGTCACACTTTCCTTCAAGTGAGAGTCCAAGGTAGAAATTCTCTGAGTCACATCCTGTAAATATTTTCATCCCTAATTTATTTTCCTGAGACCTTTTGTTGTCAGGGAGAAAGAGAGAATAAAGAAGAGATGGGAGAAAACCAAAGTTCAAAGAAAGCTTGGGAACTTGACTCCTAGAAGTAGACTATTCAGAGACAGACATTTAAGCATTGTTGAGAACCAATCTGACTTTATTGAAGGCAGTGTACCAAATTTTACCAACTCTTAAGTTACTGGCATTCGAATGTAAAAGATACATAAATTGGTTTATTTTGGACATGGCAAAATAATGAAGCGTTTTACAGGGCAAAAAAAAAAAATGCTATTCAATCTCAAGAGAAAGTAGAATAGAGTCCAAAAATGAAAATTCTTGAAGAATATAGAAAGTCTTAATTATTGACAAATATACATTTTAATGGGTTTATGATAAATGCTAATCCAGGTTTTTAAATGAAATATTTATTAAAATTTCATTTTTGAGATAAAATACAAAATATAAAACTCATGTCTAAAATAAAGCTCTCTAACCTATAATTTGAGAGCTACCCAATCTTAATATGAATTTATTTGACAAGCTCTGTTTTCCTTGTGACAGAATGTCTCTTTTCATTTTGAGTCATCATTGCACATTTATGAAATCTGACAATGCTGTTTTTACACAGCCTTAGACATTTGGGTCAAGGTGATGAGTGAGACATTGCACGGATGAAGTAATTTGACAGATTAGGTGTGGGTGTTGAGGAAGGGTTACCTGGAGGTGGGAGAGAGTTACAGAAATGGGGGAAAGAAGGGGCACCAAAGATGAATTTCATTGCCTTTATCATTTTGCCTGCCATTGAGTTCTCAAGTGCCTGAGGCTGCTGAATCCAGTGCTTTATGCATCTTTGACATTAACCTGGAAAGGGATTTTTCTTGTAGCTTAGTCCATGGTTTGGAAATTGGGGCCACAAGTGCGCTTGATTCTAAGTTCTATATTTCTCTTCCAAGTGCATCATCTATTTTATTTGGTAATGACAGTTATTTTGAAGAATGTAATTTCTTGTTCTTTGTTTGTTAGGCTTTTTTTTCCTATTTTTGTTGACAAAATATCAAGGGGCAGGATTTCTGTGCTGTTTGGGCCTGAGAGCTTAAGGAAGCCACTCCATAGGAGGGACACAGGGGGCTGCTCTTCTTGGCTCTCACAGAGAATGGATTACTGGCAGCCTAACTCATATAGCACGAGGAAGGCCACAGCTGTGAATGCAATTAATGGCCCCTGCATTTGCAAAAAAACACAGATCCATAAACTACAATGACATCTTTTTAAATGTGTGCCATATTTGGGGTAAAAAAATTAATTTACAAGCAGGGTGGGATTCTGCTTAAAGCAGAAGGGCATGTTTTTAATGTGCCATGGTATGCGGTGGAGCATGAAAATGCCCAGTTCTACCATAAAATATTAAGATCTGCTGGTGTTATGGAACTTTTGTAGTTTCTTCTCTGGCCTCTGCAACATCCCTGTCTTCTGTTCAGATCTGGACCCAGATTCTGGCCAGCTTCTTAAACCAGAGAACTAAATGGTTCCATGTGTTACCAGCACCCAATTCTTAGAAAAGGAAAAAACCAAAGTCAAATGATTCACTTTTTCCATCAGCTTGCCATGTTCTTGGAATTTTTAGGTGTATTATCTACTGAATTGTTTACTACGATGCTGCTTCATCATAAGACTGATAATGTCTTTGTAGGATGCCTTTGATCAGCGGTTCTCAAACTTTAGTGTACATCAGAATAACCTTGTTGAATATAGATTGCTAGGCCTCACCCCCATAATTTCTGATTCATTATGTGTGAGGTGGGGTCTTACAATCTGCAATTCTAACAAGTTCTCAGGTGGTGCTGTTTCTGGTTTAGAGGCTACACTTTGAGACACATTGCTTTAGATATATAAGTTTCATAGATATTAGTTCAAATATTCTAACTGGATGTCTCTCTGAACACTGAGTAGTCCTTAAAATACCTACTCTCTTTTTTTTCTTTTTTTGAGTCAAAGCCTCTCTCTATCACTTAGGCTGGAGTGCAGTGTTGCAGTCTTGGCTCACTGCAACCTCCACCTCCTGATTTCAAGCCATTCTCCTGCCTCAGCCTCTCAAGTAGCTAGAATTACAGGTGCATGCCACTGCAACTGGCCAATTTTTGTATTTTTAGTAGAGATGGGGTTCTGCCATGTTGGCCAGGCTGTTCTCAAACTCTTGACCTCAAGTGATCCACCTGCCTTGGCCTCCCAAAGTGCTAGGATTATAGGGATGTGCAATGGTGCCTGGCCAAAATGCCTGCTCTGAATAAGGGTTTTCAAGAGGTACAAAACTATAAATTAGAGGAATTCTAATAAGTTCGTAAACAGCCAGAACCTAGCAACATTCCACTGGAAGAACTTAAGATACCGTGTTGACCACGTGGCTTCTACTACACCTGGGGAGTTTGTTGGTGTCCTGGAAAGAGTTGGAGCTGACAGGGTTAGAGACGTTAGAGCTGAATGTCTTATCACACTTAGGTGACTTTTGATCGTATCTCATAGGTTGGATCCCCAAATTTCAATCACTGTTGATGAGATGTGATTTCATAGTTGAGACCACGTTTTGTTTGATTGGCATAGTAGACCTTTCATAATAAGAAGCTTTTTACTATGAATAAAACAAAAGAGCCTTTGAGTTTCTTTTTGTTTAAATAACAGGTGGCTGGAATTGTTACATTTGTTTTCAGTAACCCTACAGAACTGAAATATTTGTCAATTATTTTCATGTGGTCTGAGGGACAACAAGTAGATCAGACACTAAGCTTGAGCTTCAGTCTTTTAATATCTGGATGGTAGTTAGGAAAGGAAGCTTGAAATTTTTAGTACAGACCCCTAGATGCAAAGGGGAAAAGTTCCATATTTATCTGAAAATCCTTAGAAATGACTAGCAAAAATAACTACCTCCTTTTTTTTTTTTTAACTCTGGCTTAATTTTTTCTATAGTACTTTTTACATTGGGTCTTATTTCCTTATTTATTTGCTGTTTTATTAATTTTTCTTGTTAAACCATCTGTCACCATTGAATGTATATGCTCTGATAGCAGGGACTTTTTCTTGTTCACTATTGTATTCCCAGTGCTATGTATTTGTCATTTGATGAATATTTGATGAATGAATGAATGAATCTATCTTTTTCAGCAACTTATCTCATTCCCAAATTATCAACCACCAATAGATTTGGCACTTTCTTAAAAAAAATCACTTAACTTTATAGATCTGCAGGACTACTTTTTAATCAGCAGCATGTAGGAATAACAGTGGCATTCTGAAGCAATTTTGTAGGCTAACAAGTTGGGGCACTCTGGCAGAGAATGGGCAAAGGCAGCACATTAAATATTTTAAGTTATTGAACTCCTTTTAATTATCATCAAGACTTTAAAATTAATAAAACATCTTACCTTGTTCTGCTTAATAATACCTCTTCCTTACCCTAGTTTATTGATTTAATGCTCCTATTTTTGAGTTAAATCCTCTCTAATAATTACCTTAGTAGGCAGTATTATTGGCCATTAGAACTTTAAACTGAGGATATCCTCTTCATGGGTGCAGCCTGGGTTGAGAGTACTATGCCATGCATTTGCTTGGAATTTACACAGAAGGCCAAAGGGCACTGGTTCATTAGTTACCTGTGAGAATTTTAAAATGTTGTATTTCTTATTTTGATGATAATTTTTAAAATGTGATACAGATATATTCTAGATCATCAGGCTGACCACTTCACAACTAAGTTCTGCCATCCTATTTCTTTGCCCATGTATGCATCTCTGTTTACGACAGTTGTGTTGGGGGCCATGCATTTTTATGAAAGTCATGCATTTATGAGAAAAAAACAGAGGCATCTTGCTGTGCAGTGACACACTTGTGGCAAGTGAAGATCAGACCACAGAGTATAGAGACCCAATAAGAAGGAACTTGGATCTGATCTTGTAGATAGATTTTCTGATGGAAAACCATTGAATAGACTCAACTAAGGTGGAGGTAGTGAAGATGGAGTGGAGAAGAAGAAATGTTTATGATGTTCAATTAATATGACTTGGTGATTGTTCATATCCTGAGGATGGAAGGTTAAGAGGTGGGGTTAGTGGAAGTAGTCAGTGATGACTCCCAGTGTTTCTCAAGATGAGCAATGAAGAGATTTCCCCTAAAGAAAAGAAAGTTCTGGTGTTAACTTGAATTAATTATACAAAAATGTTACATATATATATATATATATATATATATATATATATATATACACAAAAAACTAGGTATGTATTTCTTTGATTAGTCTTATAAAATAAAAAAACTTACAAATTAGATATAAAAAACTATGAAACCAGTTAATTATAAATTAACAGTATTCATTTAATGTGATAAATAGTACTGTTTTGGTAGAACTAAATCACTACTTGCAAATTAAATATCTAAATATAGCACAGACTGCTATGGAACAGGATATTTTGAATTAGGATGGAGGAAAGTGGTGGAAGAATTATTAATACACAGCAGGTCATGAACAGACTAAACCCTTTTAAAAGAAGAGGCCCTGCATTTCTCAAATTCGAGTGACTTGTTTTAAGACTCAGCTTGAGGCTTACTTTATTTTAAAGTCTTCTGTGACAAAACCCAGCATGATAGATGCTCCTCTTCTCGATCTGTGCAGAGTTCTGTCATTTAATTTATCTCATAACGGTATAATTCATATATATTTGTCTATCCTTGAAAGCAATTTTTTAAAATGTTCTCGAAGACTGGGACAGTGCCTAGCATGTAGCAGAGGTAAGTAAAGGTTGGTTGATGAAAAGGTTCTTACATACATTCTGGGCTTAAAAAAAAAAGATTCATTAAGCTATATAAAAAAGCCACAGGGGTATATTAGTCAGAATTCAGTCTGAAGAGAAGAGAGATTATGAGTATTATGGGATGAGTGATTTGCATGGGAATTAGATCTTACACAATTGGGAAGGAGTGGGGAAGTGAAGGCCCTGTAGCGGAAACAGATGACAGAAGAGGTCACTAGCCAGGAACTAATAAGCCACATCTGGTGATTGGAAACCTCCTGGGAAGGTCTTTGGGAAGTTGTTTGGCCACCACCTGTGTGTCTGGTCATAGGTGTGGGGTGCTGTTGGCAAACAAGGTCAGTGTTTGGGAAGAAGAGCTGGACAGAGGAACTCTTCTGGAATACAAGAGAGCAAAGACCAGCTGGAGCCTGCTGGTTACCTTTGCATATTTCTGTCACTGTGTCTGATGATGGACTTTCAGAGAGTAATGGCTAATGTTTCATGTCTGTCTTCTAAATCTCATA
Organism: Saimiri boliviensis; assembly: GCF_048565385.1. Taxonomy (NCBI): domain Eukaryota; kingdom Metazoa; phylum Chordata; class Mammalia; order Primates; family Cebidae; genus Saimiri; species Saimiri boliviensis. Next base: position 53,799,337 of record NC_133450.1, on the reverse strand, counting down.
CAAGTTCTTCTTGGCCAATCAAACCCACAGCTATAGAAAGGAGAAGATTTTGGGAAACATGATTTCAGTTTGACCGAGTTAACACAGAAAAAAACACTACAGTTTTCTGCTTCTGTCAATGTGGCTCTTTAGGACAGTCTTTGAGGCATGTCCCATCTCATAAGAGGTAGCAGGGTCTCCAAGGACTCTCTCCCAACAAATACAATAACCAGGCAGAGCAGTGGGCAATAAAAGTGTGAGATGGGCTTTCCTTGAGAGCAGATGTCAATAGTCATGTTGCTACCAAGATATTGGTGGCCAGGTGAGGAAACTGAGCTTGGAACACCCAATGTGAGCTTAGACTGTGCCATGGGGGCTATTATTCCAGGGTAGTACTGCCTTTTGCTGCTGGTAAAAGAAGAAGCAAAAACAAATTGTCTCTGGAGAAAATCTTCAACAATTTAGTTTGCAGATTAAGCAATCATTTAATAATCAAAGGTCACCATGCACATTGCAATGTAAGCCATGGTGAGTGAGATCAGCGAAAAAATAAACAACAGATTTGGACCCTCCCCTACCATTGGCTTCAGTTATTAGAATTTGTAGTTGCACAATATAGGGAAGCCATGTTAAAAATATTTAAAGGTGCTAGTATGGTGGCTCATGCCTGTAATCTCTTTAGGAGACAGAGGAAGGAGGATTGTTAGAACCTAGGAGTTTGAGACCACCCTGGACAACATAGTGAGATCCCCATCTCTACAAAAAATAAGAAAAAAATAGCCAGGCATGGTGGTGCATGCCTGTTTCCCTACCTACTTGGGAGGCTGAAGCAGGAGGCTCTAGAGCCTGGGAGTTGGAGGTTGCAGTGAGCTATGATCTCACCACTGTACTCTAGTCTGGGCAACAGAGTGAGACTCTATCTCTAAGGAAAAAAAAACAACAAAGAAATAATGAACACAATCAAAAAGATAAGTAAGCAAGAAGAAAAAAAGCAGGAATAAATAGGTATACTTAAAAATAAAAGGCGATTTCTGAAAATGTAAAATGAAGTTGTTAAAAATTTAAAAACTCAATGAATGGGTTTGACAGCAGATTTAATACAGCCATAATCACCCCAGGAAAGGGAGAAAAGGAATTGGAAAATATAAAAAAGTAGATATATGAGGAAATTTAATATGTATTTAACCAGAGTCCCAAAAACTGAGAATAGAGAGAAAATTGTAGGTAATATTTAAAGAGATATGGGCTTTAAATTTTCTAGAACTAATCTACTCCATAGATCCTAGGAAAAACCTGTTTCAAAAAGAAAGAAGAGCTGTTGTACAACATGGTGACTATAGTTAATAACAATGTACTGTATTCTTGAAAATTGCTGAACACAGATTTGAAGTGTTTTCATCACAAAACAATGATAGGTATGTGAGGTAATATTTATGTTAATTAGCCCAATTTAGCTATTTCGCAATGTGTACCTATTTCAAAACATGCTGTACATGATAAATAAATACAATTTTTATTTGTAAATTAAAAGAAATAAATAAAAATTTAGACAAAAGTAGAAAGCTGGAATAGTCCTAAGACTATTTAAAAATCAAACTATTAGTGATGTGTTTTCACTAAGAAAACTCTGTGTTTTGAGTGTTTCACAGATAGTTCCACCAAATTTCTATGGAGCTTGTTATCCCAAACTTAATAATTCTTTTTTTTTTTTTTTTTTTTTTTTTTTTTTGAGGTGGAGTTTCGCTCGTTAGCCAGGCTGGAGTGCAATGGCGCGATCTCGGCTCACCGCCACCTCTGCCTCCCGGATTCAGGCAATTCTCCTGCCTCAGCCTTCTGAGTAGCTGGGATCACAGGCACGCGCCACCATGCCCAGCTAATTTTTTGTATTTTTAGTAGAGACGGGGTTTCACCTCATTGACCGGGATGGTCTCGATCTCTTGACCTCGTGATCCACCCGCCTCGGCCTCTTAAAGTGCTGGGATTACAGGCTTGAGCCACCATGCCCGGCCAATAATTCTTTAAGTGGATTAGAAAACTCATTATATGAAATCACTGCTACCTTGATACCAAATCCAAGCAACGTCAGTATGAAAAAGGGTTATTCGTCACTCTTTTTCATTAACACATACACAGACTGACTCCATCAGTCTATAATGAACATCCAAATGTCTCTAATACAGAATTTCAATGAAATGGCTAAAGATAAGTAAAAACAGGAATAAAATTTACCAGCATTAAAATCAGGAGACACTGCCAAGTATATTCTGTGTACTTCTGCTTATATGAAGAAGGTACCCTCCGGGCTGGGCGCTCATGCCTGTAATCCCAGCACTTTGGGAGGCCGAGGCAGGTGGATCACGAGGTCAAGAGATTGAAACCATTCTGGTCAACATGGTGAAACCCCGTCTCTACTAAAAATACAAAAATTAGGTGGGCATGGTGGCATACACCTGTAGTCCCAGCTACTCGGGAGGCTGAGGCAAGAGAATTGCTTGAACCCAGGAGGCGGAGGTTGTGGTGAGCCGAGATCGTGCTATTGCACTCCAACCTGGGTAACAAGAGTGAAACTGCGTCTCAAAAAAAAAAAAAAAAAAGAAGGTACCCTCCACCAAAAGGGGAGGGGTAAGCATATAATTAAAATCCATTTTTTACATTGTCAAGAAGGCAGAGTGTTGTTTTTTGTCTTATTTTACTTAAAACTTATACATACATTACATATATTCTTTTGATTGTATCAAGAATTATATGTACATGTGTGTATATGTGTGTACATATTTGGGTACATGATAAGTATTTTTCTTCAATGGAAAGGTGATGGCATAAAAACAAGCTTGTAATCGAACAAAATGGCCAAAGAGAAGTAAATAGGACAAAACTGCATTGGCACTGAAACTAGGAAATCACGCTAAGCATAAGCCATGCATTTTTGGGAATATCAGCCAGATAAAATACAATTTGAAAAAGACCAATGAACCCAAAAGTTGGTTTTTCGGAAAGATAAAATTGACAAACCTTTAGCCAGACTAAAAAAAAAAAAAAAAAAAAAAAAAAAAAAAAAAAGAAAGAAAGAAAGAAAGAGAAGATACAAATAATGGATTTAATGTAATCAGTTTTCACTTTAATCTAAGACCTCAAATTATGAAACTATGAAAAAAAAAAAGATTGAGGAAACTCTCCAGGACATTGGACTGGGCAAAGATTTCTTGAGTAATACCCCACAGGCAAGCAAAGCAAAAATTGACACATGCATGAGATCACATCAAGTTATAAAGCTTCTGTACAGCAAAGGAAACAATCAGCAAATTGAAAAGATAACCAACAGAATGGGAGAAAATATTTGCAAACTATCCACCTAACAAGGGATTAATAACCAGAATATATAAGGAGCTCAAACAACTGTGTAGGAAAAAAATCTATTATAATAATCTGATTTAAAAATAAGCAAGAGGTACGAATAGACAGTTCTCAAAAGAGGATATATGAATGGCAAACAGGCATACGAAAGTGTACTCAGCATCATTAATCATCAGAGAAATGCACATTAAAACTACAATGAGATATCTTTTCACCCCAGTTAGAATGGCTTTTATCCAAAAGACTAGCAGTGACAAATGTTGGTGAGGATGTGGAGAAAAGAGAATTCTCATGCATTGTTGGTGGGAAAGTAAATTAGTACAACTACTATGGAGTACAGTTTGGAAGTTCCTCAAAAAACTAAAAATAAAGGTACAATATGATCTGGCAATCCCACTGCTAGGTATATACCTAAAATAAAGGAAATCAGTATATTGAAGAGATCCACACACCCATGTTTACTGCAACACTATTCTCAGTAGCCAAGATTTGGAAGCAACCTAGGTGTTCATCAACAGATAAATGGATAAAGAAAATGTGGTACATATACACATGGAGTACTATTCAGCATAAAAAAGAATGAGATCCAGACATTTGTAACAATGTGGATGAAACTGGAGGTCATTATGTTAAATGAAATGAGCCAGGGATAGAAAGACAAACTGCATGTTCTCACTTATTTTGGGGAACTAAAAATCAAATCAATTGAACTCATGAACATAGAGAATAAAAGGATGGTTACCAGAGTCTGGGAAGGGTAATGGGGCTGTAGAGAGAAAGTGGGGATGGTTAATGGGTACAAAAAATAGAAAGACTGAATAAGATTGAATATTTCATAGCACGACAGGATGACTATAGTCAACAATAACTTAATTATACATTTAAAAATAACTAAAAGAAGGCTGGGCGCAGTGTCTCACACCTGTAATCCCAGCACTTTGCTAGGCCAAGGCTGGTGGATCATCTGAGGTCAGGAGTTTGAGACCAGCCTGGCCAACATGGTGAAACCCTGTCTCTACTAAAAATGCAAAAATTAGTTGCACATGGTGGTGCACACCTGTGATCCTAGCAACTTGGGAGGCTGAGGCAGGACAATCGCTTGAACAGAGCCGGAGGTTGCTGTGAGTTGAGATTGTGTCACTGCACTCCAGCCTGGGTGACAGAGCGAGACTCCATCTCAAAAAATAAATAAATAAAATAAAATTTAAAAATGCTATTTGAACTAAAGTGTTGGAAGTTACAGCAAATGAGCCAGTATTCAACTGCTTGTTTATAAGATAAATGCAGTATTACAGAAAATAGGCAGAAGAAATTCTCTAAAATCATTTAACATTCCTCTGTCAGTGATTCTTAACTTCAAGTCAAAGCCACAGTGTTTCAGAATCTCTTGAAGGACTCTTCCAAAATATACACGTATTGTCATGGGGTTTTGATATGAACTCTTATAGACTATGATTCTCACAGCCACAGTTCTAACTGATCAAGGCTAAGCATGGGTGGTTTATGGGAGAGAGAATTACAGTGTCTCTCCCCGTCTGAAAGTGGCCTTTGAAGGCCATGTATGTCTGGATGGGAAAATGTGCAGTACTTTCTTGCCATTTTCTGCTGGGCTGATAGCTTTTTTATATTTGTTCAGGTTTGTTTCAATGTGGGAAGAATAGCTAACCTGGAGTGGTATATAAGGGGTCAAGATCCACAACTTACTATCCATGTGACCTTAAGCAAATTAATTTTTTCTCTCAGGATTGGTTTTTTGACTGTGAAAAGGCAAAAATAATTCTTACCTAGCAGAGTTTGTGTGGATAAAACAGGAAGTATATAAAGCTTTTAATATAGAACATGATGCCTAGTAAACTAATTTTTTAAAAATTATGGTTTAAAAAGTGACAGTGTAACTGTCATAAATCTTTATTCTTGATAGTTTTATGCCTACATATACATGTGGCATAAAGGAAAATACTTGTTTAATGGACTTGGGTTGTTTGCATGTTCAACAGTTGTTAGCATCTGTAGTAGGGACCATTTGGATTATTCATTAAAGAACTTGCTCAAAGAAGCTGATCTAATTTACTAGAATCCTGGCACTACCAGAAAACTGAGAAATGGCAATTGAGAAATGATTCTTGAATTTCTGAATGGTGATTCTGAAATGGCACAGGGAGGGCCTATGACTGACTTCAGGACTAAGGTCTGTAGCCCATGTTTTAGTATCACATGGTTGAAACTGCTTCTCTCATGAGTGTCCCTCTAGCAAACCTTTTATTTTTTATTTCACTGAGCATTCACAGGGGTGTAGTGTAATTATTGCTTTCTTTTTAATATTTTATAAGAATTGCAGAAAATAAGAGAGCTTATTGAGTTCAAATGTCCACTATAATTTTTTACAAATATATTAGTTGTGACCATGAAATTAATCAAATACAGAACCTAAAACAAACAAAACAAAAAGGAGGCAAGCCTAGCTAACTGTGGAAGAAGACAGATGTTCTACCTCTAAGCTAGAGGCCCCAAAGTATTAAGTAAAGTATTAGGCCCCAAAATACTGAGATTCTCACTTTGTCTTTTACTTGAAGTCAATATATCTTCTTCTGAGTTCTAGCCTCATTGATATTTGGGGTTCTTAAAATTATGTTGTAATATTGTTGAATTGTTAATATTATTGAAGTCATCTTAAGACAGTTATAGTGCTTTAGTCCCTAGAAATTAAACATTTTTAATTTGCCTGCTAATGTACTCTTACATTCTTCTATTTCAGCAGAGGTTATTACAAAGTCATAAAGCCTACAAGATACAGTAAAGCAATTAACTTTTTTTTTTTTTTTTTAAAGAAGGAGCTTCCTTTAAAGCTTTTGTTAAAAAGTATACATTAAGAAGCCAGGTGGGCTGAGCAGGGTGGCTCACGCCTGTAATTTCCACACTTTGGGAGGCTGAGGCAGGAAGATGTCTCGAAGCCAGGAGTTTGAGACCAGCTTGGGCAACATAGTAAGACCCCATCTATAATTTTTTTTTTTTTTTTTTTTTTTAAAAGAAGCCAGGCTTGTTGGCTCATGCTTGTAATCCCAGTTACTCTGGAGGCTAAGGTGGGAGGATTGCTTGTACTCTCTATGTTCCACTGGTCCAGGCTTTAGAAATGCAGGGAACAAGACAAGTAAAGTCTCATGGAGCTTACTTACATTTTAGCAGAACAGACAATAACAAATGAACGTGAGACATTTGGTAATGATAAATATCCTAATAAAAATAAAATAGAAGGGAGAGAGTGACTGGGTAGGGGGCCAGGTACTTTGTAGTAACTCAGAAAAGGTTATTCTGAGGAAGTGCATGTGAGTCGATGTTTGAATAAGGCAAAGGGATTAGCCTCATGGAGATCAGGGCAAAACATTACAGGGAGTGAGCAGCGGCTGCAAAGACAAACTTGTCTGGTGCACTGAAGTAGCAAGGAGCGGAATGGAGCTGAACACAGTGAGCACGGGAAGGCTGGTGGGATAGAAAGGTAGGAATGAGATAAAATTGTCTTAGTTTGTACTTGTTTTGAGGCCAGATCACAAGGGGCAGAGTGAGCATTTTGTATTCAATTTAAAATGAGACAGGAAACTGCTGGAGGGATGTGGGGAAAGGATATGATCTGATAAGTATACTTCAGGGTAATTGTATTTTTAAATATCTCAAAGCTTCAGATTAGTACAGAGAAATATCCTATATCTTTATCCAGATTTACCGTTTTTAGGCTTTTTAATGTTTTACGTCTTAATACTATATATCAGTGTGTGTCAGATCCCAGGGTCCAGGCCCAGCCCATGCTGAAGTCTGAGGGGAGTGCAGGGATGAGCAGAAAGAACACTTGCGGAGCTGTAGGCAGGTGAAAGATAATTTTATGCAGTAGCAGCTGTCATCAACAGCTTTCTCACGCTGTCCACTTTTATCTTGGCTGTGTGCTCCAACTCTGTGGCTCCTGCTGCCCTAAAGCCTGCAGCTGCACAGCTGGCTCTCTCTTCCCTTGACGGTCAGCATCTTAACTCTTTCTTTGGGCAGGAGCAAGCCAAGCTATTTCCTGGCTCCCTCCTGTCTGCCTGCAAGATGGACAGCTTTGGATCTCTCTCTGTCTTTCCCTGGGTACCAGCATGCCTGCATGTGAAGCCACATTGAGTCTAGTTGAGCCCGAAGAGCCCGAGTCATGTCTCTCATGCACAGCACCAACAGGGCACTTATACCTTGTACAGACAATACCAAGCCAAGAGTGAACTTACACGAACAGGTTATATAACAAGTGGAGTTGTGTACCCGGGCACCAAACTCACTGACTCATGCAGGCCTGGATATCGGTCTTGGCCTATTCCTTGACCAAAGCACATCCATATTCCTTACAGTGTGTATTTCCTAAGAATAAAGATATCCTCTTATCTAGCCACAGTACAATTATCCAATTCAGGAAAGTTTGCATTGAAGCATTGATAGAGTACTTCCTATCACTCCATATTCCAATTCTGTTAATTGTTCCATAATGTCCTTTATATAATAGCATATTTCCATTCCTCCCCCTTGGAAACATAATGCATTTAGTTGCCACGTCTTTTTAGTCTCTCTCTCTCTTTTTTTTTGATCCAGAGTTTCGCTCTCATTGCCCAGGCTGGAGGGCAATGGCGCAATCTCGGCTCACTGCAACCTCCGCCTCCCAAGTTCAAGTGATTCTCCTGCCTCAGCCTCTCTAGTAGGTGGGATTACAGCCTCCTGCCACCACGTCCAACTAATTTTTTGTATTTTCAGTAGAGACAGGATTTCACTATGTTGGCCAGGCTGGTCTCAAACTCCTGACCTCAGGCTATCTACCCACCTCGGCCTCCCAAAGTACGGGGATTACAGGCATGAGCCACCATGCCCAGCCTTTTTAGTCTCTTCTTTATAAAAAACTCTTCAGCCTTTTTTTATCATTCATAACATTGACAGTTTTGGGGAAAACAGATCAGTTATTTTAGAAAATATTCTTCAGTTAGGTTTGTCTGTTATTTCCTCTTAACTAAACTCACAGTTCTTTTCCAGTTGGAATGCTACACAAAGGATGTGTGTTGGCCACATCTGCTTGTCTCTAATTGGTGATGTTAATTTTGATCACCTGATCAGGACTTTCTGCAATGTCTCTAGTTACTTTTCCCTTCTTCCTTGGCTCTCTCTTGACTTCACTTATTTTTTTCTTTTCTTTTTTTTTTTTGAGGTTGGGGCTTGCTCTGTTGCACTGGCTGGAATGCAGTAGCACAATCTCGGCTCACTGCAACCTCTGCCTCCTGGGATCCAGCAACTCTCCTGCCTCAGCCTCCCAAATAGCTGGGACTACAGATGCCTGCCACTATACCCGGCTGATTTTTGTATTTTTAGTAGAGGGGAGGTTTCACCATGTTGGTCAGGTCTCGAACTTGTGACCTCAAATGATCCACTCACTTTGACCTCTCAAAGGGCTTCATGTTTTTAAAATTTGCTATGTAGGTTGGGCATGGTGGCCCACACCTGTAATCCCAGCACTTTGGGAGAACGTAGGTGGGAGGATCACTTGAGCCCAGGAGTTCAAGACCAGCCTGGGCAAAATGGAGAGACTCTGTCTTCACAAAACAAAATAAATTTGCTGTTTAATGTCATTCTTAAGAAATATTTAAAAATTTATTATTTGCATAAATTTTACTGTTCTTCTTTATGTTGTACCAGCGTAAGGTGCAAATATTAGTGTTTTTTTAATTAAAATTTTTTTTGGCTGGGCATGGTGGCTCACACCTGTAATCCCAGCACTTTGGGAAGCCGAGGCGGGTGGATCATGAGATCAGGAGTTCAAGACCAGCGTAGCTAACATGGTGAAACCCCGTCTCTACAAACAATACAAAAATTAGCTGGGCATGGTGGTGCGTGTCTGTAATCCCAACTACTCGGGAGGCTGAAGCAGGAGAATTGCTTGAACCAGGACCTGGGAAGCAGAGGTTGCAGTGAGCCGAGACTGCACCACTGCACTCCAGCCTGGGCGACAGAGCAAGACTCCGTCTAAAAAAAAAATAAATAATAATAATAATATTTTTTTTTAGAGACAGATTCTCCCTCTTGTTGCCCAGGCTGAAATGCAGTGGTGATCATAGCTTGCTGCAGCCTCAAACTTCTGGACCTTCACCTCCTGAGTAACTAACAGCCACCAAGTGATCCTCCTACCTTCGCCTCCTGAGTAACTAACAGCCACCACACCTGGCTAAATAATTTTTTTTTTTTCCCATAGAGAAGAGGTGGTCTCTCTATGTTGTCCAGCTGGTCTTGAATTCCTGGTCTCAAATATTCCTCCCTCCTTTGCCTCCCAAAGTTCTGGGATTACAGGTGTGAGATGCTAAGCCCGGCCATAGGAGCATTTAACTAGTATGTGGAATCATCTGAAATCACACAATGCTGTTTTATAGCTCAAACAGTAGATTTCATTCTCACCAGAGCGCTGGAAACACTGCACACAAATAACTCAAGTTGTTTTTTTTTTCTTTTTTTTTTGAGAGGGAGTCTTGCTCTGTCACCAGGCGGGAGTGCAGTGGCACAATCTTGGCTCACTGCAACCTCTGTCTTCTGGGTTCAAACGATTCTTCTGCCTCAGCCTCCTGAAGTAGCTGGGACCACAGGCGCATGCCACCACGCCCGGCTAAGTTTTTTTTTTTTTTGTATTTTTAGTAGAGACGGGATTTCACCATGTTGGCCAGGATGGTCTCGATCTCTTGACTTTGTGATCCGCCCACCTTGGCCTCCCAAAGTTGCTGGGATTACAGGTGTGAGCCACCGCACCTGGCCAACTCAAGTATTTTTATTTATTTTGTTTTTTGATATGTTCACATTCTACTGACATGTTACTTTTGGGTCACTGATGAGTAAGAAAGACTGAAACAAAAGGAGCATGGATTGTTCTTGTTTTTAGAATCCTATTTCCTTCTTTCTGTGTTTGAACTATTCAAGTGGAAACAGAAAGCGTAGCATTTCATGGATGTCAGTGCCCCACTTAGTGTGGACGTGACACACTTAGCTTGTACTTGTTTTGAGTCTTGCTGAACTCCCATGCACTGTGGGTCCCCTAGAATTCTGTGCTCTTGGGACACTGGGAACGTTATATGCATATGGAGTGGCAAGGAACAACAGACACGCATACGGTGTATAAACTTCCTCTGCTTAGACACATGCTTCATTGTCACTTAGGACTTTATTTTAACCTTATCCCGTTTAGAAAAAAAAAGTACAACTTACTGCCAGTGCTCATTTAGTTTTACATAAACATGCTCTTTGAGGCTGAAACAAATCTGATTTTCAATGCGAAAATAAAATATAAAAACTGTTCTTAAGTTATTTCTAAACAGAGCTAACATTAGAATTGTGTGAATCAAGCTCATCCAACTTGTGGCCCATGGGCTGCATGTGGCCCAGGATGGCTTTGAATGTGCTAACACATATTTGTAAACTTTCTTAAAACATTATGAGATTTTTTTTTTTTTTTAGCTCATCAGCTATTGTTAGTGTTAGTGTGTTTTATGTGTGGCCCAAGACAATTCTTCTTCCAGTATGGCCCAGGAAAGCCAAAAGATTGGACACTTCTGGTCTGAATCATAAAAATCATCTATTTCAGAAAAATTGGATTCACCAAATGAATCTTTGACCAATAAGTGCTTGAAAACAATGTTAACATCAATTAATAGGAGTGGTATGTTTTCTAGGATGTGACATTTTCAGCAATCGAGAATTACTATGTTTGTAAATGGAAATACCACTACTGAAAACAGAATGCTATAAATAGAATGATGTCTTTTGTTTCCAAAGTCAATATACTGAAGCAATGGAAAAATAATAATAAAAGTGAGATATTTCGTGGCCAAGTTATCTCAGGGTAAACACTGCAGCCACAAGCGCTGCTGGTGAGTATCATTGGGGCAAATGGAAAAAGGGTTAAAAAATACAAGTGCAAAGATAAAATTATGGTTGTGCATGGTGGTTTACGCCTGTAATCCCAGCATTTTGGTAGGCAGAGGCAGGAGGATCACCTAAGGTCAGGAGTTTAAGACCAGTCCGGCCAACATGGTGAAACCCCGTCTCTACTTAAAATACAAAAATTAGCTGGGTGTGGTGGCAGGTGCCTGTAATCCCAGCTACTCAGGAGGCTGAGGCACGAGAATCACTTGAATCCGGGAGGCAAGGGTTGCAGTGAGTTGAGATTATGCCACTGCACTCTAGCCTGGACAGCAGAGCAAGACTCCACACACACACAAAGATAAAATTTTGAGATGGCAATGGCAGAACACTAACCCAAGCCTGGGGTATTTCTGAGTGTGGGCCCAGTGGAGCTGGCCCTGCCTCCACATTTGTTATCATCACTCTACTCTAGGAAAGAGCCCAACCCATTCTTAATTTACTTGTGTAGGTAAGCATTTATTTAATATTAGTATGAACTCATGGATTCCTAATTTTGCAGTGAGTTATGATCCATTAATTACACTATTTTGATAATTAAATTGCCTTAGATTTGCTCCATCAAACTGATTCTTGTTCTTTTGAAATGCCTTCTTCCTTTTGTTTGGTATATACTTATTTTCTGATACAAAAGATGTTTCAGGCTAATCTTATCCCTTTTCTCCCCTACTCCTGGAATAAGCCTTTTCTCGAGAGAACCCTTGTTTCTTTTAGTGAGGAATGATGTTTAGAAACCATGACCTGGGACTGGGCATGGTGACCTCACACCTGTAATCTTAGCACTTTGGGAGGCCAAGGCGGGGGGATCACTTGAGCTCAGGAGTTCGAAATCAGCCTGGCCCAAATGGTGAAAACCCTGTCTCTACTATAAAACACACACACACACACACACACACACACACACACACACACACACACAGAGAGAGAGAGAGAGAGAGAGAGAGAGAGAGAAAGAAAGAAAGAAACCATGACCTGGGGCTAGGTTTGCTTTTTGTTTCTGAGATATCATTGCTTTTAGGCCCTGTTATAAAACAGAGCTGGGGGTGAAAACCTATTTTTTTTTCTTAGAAACCATGAGATCATATCAGTGCTTCCAATTTCAGTCAGCTCTTTAGGGTTCTTCTTTGCCTTTCCTCTTCCATATTTGTTTTGCTCTTCTTTCTCATTAAGAACCCTAACACATTTGTTCATTGGCTCAATTCTATAGTGCATTCTACAGCCATACCACAGAAAAACAAGAGTTTAAGATTTGTTGGAGGTTCTTTCTTTCACCTAGGCTCAGGGCATATAGTTATTGCACTGTGTTGGAAAGTTTCTTGGATTAGTGCTTTCTGCCCTTAAATATGGTTATTTATTTGAAATGCGGTGGAGACGTTTGTTTTATGTTCAATTTTATGCTTTTTCACATTCCTTATTGATTTTCTGGTTCTTATTGATTATATAATTTTTGTATTTATTTACATTAAAAAAATTTGGTATTTATTTGTGTAGAACATTGACATGTTTTCAACAAACTATACAAGAAATTATTTTAAGAGATGCCTCTTTCTTCCTCTGTACTTTCCAGTGTTACCCCGTGATATGATTTGGATGTGTCTGCACCCAAATCTTATGTTAAATTGTAACTTCCATAATTGCCTCATGTTGTGGGAGGGACCTCGTGGGAGATAACTGAATCACTGGGGTGGTATCCCCATACTGCTCTTGTGATAGTGAATAAGTCTTCTGAGATCTTATAGTTTTATAAGGGGAAACGCTTTCACTTGGCTTTCATTCTTTCTTGTCTGCCACCATGTAAGACATGCCTTTCACCTTCTGCCATGGTTGTGAGGCCTCCTTAGCCATGTGGAACTGTGTGTCCATTAAACCTCTTTTTCATGATAAATTACCCAATCTCAAGTATGTCTTTATCAGCAGTGTGAAAACAGTCTGAAACAGTAAATTCGTAACAAAAGTGGAGTGCTGCTGTAAAGATACTCAAAAATGTGCAAGTGACTTTGGAACTGGGTAGCAGGCAGAGGTTGGAACAGTTTGGAGGGCTCAAAAGAAGACAGGAAAATGTGGGAAAGTTTGAAACTTCCTAGAGACTTGTTGAATGGCTTTGACCAAAATGCTAATAATGATATGAACAATGAAATTCAGGCTGAGGTGGTCTCAGGTGGAGATGAAGAACTTGTTGGAGACTGGAATATAGGTGACTCTTGTAATGTTTTGAGACAGGTTCTTGCTCTGTCACTTAGGCAGGAGTGCAGTGAAGTGATCAGAGCTCACTGCAGCCTCGAACTCCTAGACTCAACCAATCCTACTGCCTCAGCCTCCAGAGTAGCTAGGACTATAGGCTCATGCCATTGCACCTGGCTAACTTAGAAAAAAAAACATTTTTGTAGAGATAGGGGTTTTGCTATGCTGCTCAGGCTGGCCTAGAATTCCTGGCCTCAGTGATCTTCCTACCCTGGCCTCCAGAAGCTCAGGGATTATATGTGTAAGCCACTGCATACAGCCCTTCCCCCCATTTTCTCATACAAAACCAAACATACTTTAAACTTTTTACACTTGAAACTTTTTACGTTTTTAAACTTCAATTTTTTTCACTAAAAGTTATTCTGGAATTTCTCCATATCACTATATAGATATCTTTATCATCTTTTAAGAAAATAGTTGTATAGTGAATGTGCTATAGTTTATTCAACTGATGTCCTTTACTTTAGATAGTATTCTGGTATTTTGTGACTGTGAACGATGCTACAATGAATAACCTTTTGGAGATGGATTTTCTTGTTGCAAGAGTTGAATCTTTAGGGTAAAAATCCAGTCAGTGGAATTGCTGGACCTAAGGGTCAATATATATGTAGTTTTGTTTGATATTGCCACATTTTTCTCCCATAGATGTGACACTGTTTTCCCTTCTTATCAGTGCCTGTTTCCTCACAGTCTTGCCAACAGAGTATCTAGTTAAGCTTTTGAATTTTGACAATCTGGAGAAAAATTGTATTTTAGTATAATTTTAGTTTGTATTTATTTTGCATGATTTTGAACATAGTTTCAAGGCCATTTTTACACCATTTTCTTTATGACTTACCTGTTCATTTCTTTTGCCCATTTTTCTGTAGAATTATTTATATTTTCCCTTAATTTTGGAAGTTCTTTGTCTATTAGCCCTTTAAAGATATATATGTATAGACATATATCACATATATATTTATACGTGTGTGTATAGCAAAATTCAAATTTTTTTCCCAGTTAGTCATTTGTCTTGTGACTTATATTTTTGTCATGCAGTAGTTTTTTTATTTTTATGTAGTTAAAATCTTTTTATGTTTTATTTTATTGCACTTGGATTTTGAATTATGGTTAGAGGGCCTTTTCCCATACTCAGATTTAGAAGAGTTGTCTACATTTTATTTTAATACTTTTAGTATAGTGTATTGTTTTATATTTCAGTCTCTCTGATTTATAGGGAGTTTGTTTTTTATTCGGTGTGAGGAATGAATCTAATTTTGTCTTTTTTCAAATGACTTTCTAGTGGTACCAACAGTATTTATTCAAAATTCATCTTTGACACAGTAATTTAATAGGCCACCCTTATTACATACTAAACTTCTGTATGTAATTGAGTATCCTATTTTATTAATCTATTAAATTATAGAGGTTAATTCTCCCTCATGACCTTTTCTTTTTCCTGGTTTTCTTGCATGTTTACTTTTCCATATGAATTTTAGTATCAACTTGTTTAATTTCAGAAAAAAAGAGCCTTGTTGGTACAAGGTGAAAAACTTTCTAGTGTTTCTCTCTTAAGTACGATTTGGTTTTAGGATTAAAGTATATGACATGCTAAGAAATTATTCATCCCATCCTGTTTTCTTGAGAGTTTTGATTTGGAATTTGTTTTAATTTTTTTCAAAGATCATTTCAGCATGTATAAAGATAACCGTAAGATTTTTCTTCTCCATAGACCTATTATAATGGTGGACAATATTAATAGATTTTCTAAAATTGAAATATCCTTGTAATTCTGGTATAAATTCCCTTGGCAATAGTGTGTTATATTCTTAATGTGATGTTAGCATCTATACAATAATATTTTATTTAGGATATTTTATATTTATGTTTATAAGTGACATTAGATATTAATGTTATACTCCATTAAAAGATTTACAAAATTTCCTTTAGCTTTTATTCTCCAAAACAGTTTACCACCATTGGTACTATCTGGTCTCTAAAGGTTTGGAAGCATTCTTCTCAGAAAACATCTGGGCCTAGTTCTTTTGGTGGGGGTAGCTTTTTTTGATAATGTTTTCAAGTTTTTGCCATGAAAATGGGTGGATTTAAGCTTCCTGTCTTTATTGGGGTAAATTTTAGTAAGTTATATTTTTCTAAGCAGCTTTCTATGTCATCTAGGTTTTAGAATTTGTTTAGATATGTACAAAATATTCTTTTATGATTTAAAATTTTCTTTGTCAACAGTTATTCTTGTTATATTTTGCTGTCTTCCTTTTTGTCTTGATTGAATTACCTAGTATTTTCTCTATTTTGTTGACTTTTAAAAAAATAATCAGGACGTTAATAATTTGTTGTACTATTTTTCTTTTCTCCATCTCCCTGATTTCTGTTTTTATTTCTATTAATTCATTAATTGTGCTTCATTTTGGAAGTGCTTTATAGGCTTTTTCTAGCTTTTTGAATTAAGGATTTAATTCATTCTTATTCTTTAATTTTTACTGATACTGGTGTTTAACGCTATGTTAGTTTCTTAGGACTGTTATAATAAATTACCACATGAGTGGCTTAAAACTACAGATATTTATTCTCGCATGGTTCTGAAGGCCAGAAGTCCAAAAATCAAGGCATCCACAGGTCTGTACTGCCTACAGAGGCTCTAGAGGAGAATCAGTTTCTTGCCTCTTCCAGCTTCTGATGGCTGTTGGCATTGGTTGTCTGGTGGTCACATCACTTGAGTCTCAGCCTTGGACTTTACACTGCTTTCTCCTCTCTGTGTTTGTCTGTCCTCCTCTGCCTCTCCCTCATAAGGATGCATGTGATGGTATTTAGGGCTCATCTGGATAATTCAGGTTAAGCCCTTTCTCTCAAGATCTTTAATTTAGTCACATCTTTTGCTATGTAAGGCAATATTCACTGGTTCCATGTATTAGGAAGTTAATGTATCTTTGGTAGGCCATTTTTTTTTTTCAGCCGACCACAAAGGGTACAAATTCTCCTTGATCATTACATTAAACATAACCTTAGATTTTGATAAGCAGTGTTTTCATCATCGTTTTTCAGATATTCTATATGTGTGCATTTCTTGTTTTACCCAAGATATGTCATAGAAGACTTTTTAATTTTCAGCAGAAGTGGCTTTTTATTTTATAATTTCAATTTAAAAATTCTGGGTTTATTACACTGTGGTGAGATAACATTGTTTGTGGTATTTCTATTTTTTTTTTTTTTTTTTTTGAGACAGGGTGTCTTTTTGTCAACAGCCTGAAGTGCACTGACAAGAACATGGCAGCCTCGACCTCCTAGGTTCAAAGAGCTGATCCTCCCATTTCAGCCTCTTGAGTAGCTGGGACAACAGGTGCGTGTCACTATGCCTGACTAATTAAAAAAGATTTTTTCATAGAGATGTGGGCCTCACTGTGTTGCCCAGGCTGGTCTTGAACTCCTGAGCTCAGGTGATCCTCCCACTTGAGCTGGGATTGTAGACATGAGCCACTGTGCCTGGCCCGTTGTGGTATTTCTTCTATTCTATAGAACTTAATGATATTTTCTTGTGACCTAAAATATAATTAATTTTGAGAGTATTCCATATGTGCTTAAGAAAGTGCAGTAATGAGAAGAGGGAAAGAGTAGAACAAGCTGTCTGATCTCTAACTGAATGTGAACTATTCTTTATTATCAGGGTATAGTATTCAAGAAATATCCATATGAATGGCCTTATGGATTATGTCATTTCCATAACCTTATCTTTTCAATGTCTATCCACATTCTTATGTTTCATCCACTTGACATCTCTGTGCTGAGAATGGGTGGTGAAACATCCTATATAATGTTTATCTATTTCTCATTCTATCTCATATAGTTTCTGCTTTGTGTAGTTGGTCACTGGATTATTTGGTACATGGATATTTATAGCTGTTGTATCTTTTTTGTGAGTTGTGGCTGTTAGCATCAAATGTATCACCTTTTGTTTCATTTAATGCTTTTTGGGCTGAGTTCTACTTGATATCAAGATGACAACCTCTACTTTCTTATGATTTTTATTTGCCTGATATATTTTTGACTATTCCTGCATTTGTAGCCTTTTTGAATGACCGTGTTTTAGGAGTGTCTCTTGTATTTTTAGGAGTGTCTCTTGTATAAAGCACTCACTGAGTTCAGTGTTTTTTGTTTTTGTTTTGTGTTTTTTTTTTTTGAAACAGAGTCTCACTCTGTCACCCAGGCTGGAGTGCAGTGGCGCAATCTTGGCTCTCTGCAACCTCCGCCTCCCAGGTTCAAATGATTCCCCTGCCTCAGCCTCTGGAGTAGCTGGAACTACAGGTCCATGCCACCACACCTGGCTAAGTTTTTTGTATTTTTAGTAGAGATGGGGTTTCACCTTGTTGGCTAGGCTGATCTCAAACTCCTGACCTCAGGTGATCTGCCCACCTAGGCCTCCCAAACTGCTGGGATTACAGGCATGAGCCATCACGCCTGGCCCCCGGAGTTCAGTTTTCAGAACCAATTTGAAATTCTTTTTCTTTTAATGGGCAAGTTAAGCCCACTAACATTGTTGCTATGACTGATATGTTTGGTCTCAACTTTCTTATATTATTTTGTGTTATAATTACTGGATATAATTATATTTACGGTGCTCCTCTTGTATAGAGAGGTATTTAGGGAAATTAGTATTGTTATTTTTGTGGTTATCTTTGTATTTGTCCTTTTAATAGTGCTTAATTCCCCCTTTTTCACTTAATTTTTTACTAGCTGGTTCGTAAGTCTTAAATGATATTCTTGGGTTCCTATCATCTTTATAACACTTGATTATTCTACTACCCCTATTCCTCTCTTTTTCACTCAGCCAGTTGCATTCTTTCTAATTTGTCAGAATATATACTGCTCATATACTTTTCTTTCAACCCTGTCCCTACTTTTATTTTATTCTTGGTTCTACAATTAGGTATATTAAATGCTTACCATGTCTGTTTACTGATGTTTCCCCAGTCATCTCTTGTGTGGATAAAGCTTATCATAGTCTAGGACAGGAGTCAACCAAGTTTTTCTATAAAGAGCCAGAGAGTAAATGTTTTAGGCTTTGCGGGCCATATATGTATACTTTGCTGCTGCTGCTGCTGCTTCTCCTTTTCCTCCTGTCACTCCTCTTTCTTATTTAAAAATCCTTTAAAAATGTAAAACATTCTTAGCTTGTAGGCTGTATAAAAATAGATGCTAGAAGAACTTTGCTATAAAATTCTTTTCTTAACTATTTATTTCCTTGAGTTTCTTGAAAATATTGGCCTCTTGCTTTAAATGCTGCTTTTGTGAAGATGAATGCCAATCTAATTTTCTTATGCCTATTAGCAAGTTAATCTTCTTTTTGCTTGGAAGCTCTGAGGAATATTAGTGTTTAAATTCTAATAGTTGTAGTAACATATATCTTAGAGTTGATCATTTTAGGTCAATATTCTCAGGGAAATATGGGCCCTTTTAATGTATAGTTATTTATTTTCTTTTTATTTTTTATAGAGATGGAGTCTCACTATGTTGACCAGGTTGGTCTTGAACTCTTGGCATCAAGCAGTCCTCCCACCTTAGCCCACCGAAGTGCCAGAATTACAGGTGTGAGCCACTGAGCCCAGGCTTTGCTTTTATTTCCAGAAAATTTTCTTGAGTTAATAGTTTTAAATATTAGTTCTGCTCTACTGTTTTGTTTTTCGTTGTCAGGAATTCCAGTTGTACATATGTTGAACCTTCTTTGCATGTCTTCAATTTCAACCACTTTCTACTCTCTGATGCTTTTTGCTTCTTTATCTTATTATGATGATTTTTGAGAAAGAGTCTCACTCTGTCACCCAGGATGGAGTGCAGTGGTGTGATAACCACTCACTGCAGCCTCAATCTCCTGGGCTCAAGTGATTCTTCTCCCTCAGCCTCCCAAGGAACTGAGACTATAGGCACGTGCCACCCCACCTGGCTAATTTTTAAAAAATTTTTTGTACAGATGGGGGTCTCACTATTTTGCCCAAGCTTGTCTTGAACTTCTGAGCTCAAGTGATTTTTTTGTCTTGGCCTCCCAAAATACTAGAATTACAGGCATGAGCCACAATGCCTGGCCTATCTTATATTTGTGTTCTTGTTTTTTTTTTTCCCTTATTCAATTTTCATCCAAATATATTTTCCCTTGGACACCTTGCAATTTATTCCTCCTTTCTGAGATAATTATGTCTTTTTCTTGGATTTTCTTTTTTGGTCGAATTTACTCTCATTACATTTTCCCCTTGCATATATCTCATAGATTTTTCTGGGCCTATTTATGTTGTTTGTTTTAAATTTATGATTCTAGACTTTTTAATATCTCCAAATCTTGTTTGACATTATTTAAACCAGTTCGAGTGTATTGTATTTTGTGGTTGGCATTTTTAGAGAAATTTTCACCAGTTGAAACATTTTGTTTTTTTTGTTTTTTGTCTTTTTTGAGATGAAGTCCTATTCTGTCACTCAGGCTGGAATGCAGTGGCATGTTCTTGGCTCACTGCAACCTCAGCCTCCCAGGTTCAAGTGATTCTCCTGCCTCAGTCTTCTGAGTATGTGGGATTACAGGCACCCACCACAATGCCCAGTTAATTTTTATATTTTTAGTAGTGGTGGAGTTTCACCATGTTGGCCAGGCTGGTCTCAAAGTCCTGACCTCAGGTAACCTGCCAGCCTCAACCTCCCTAAGTACTGGGATTAAAGGTGTGAGCCACTGTGGCTGGCTGAAACATTTTGATTACATATGTTCTACTTTTTTCTTTACAATAACTTTGTATAGAATTTGTTTGATTTTTTTTTTATATTCCAAGGCATTTTTTGGACAGAGTTTCTGGTTCATGAGCATGCTTTTCTCTCATTTTAGTAAAATACGTTATTTTTCTTCCAAGTAAGATGATGATGGTGGTAATGGTAGTTGTGAGAAGAGTCTTGCTATGTCTTGTTTCTCTTTTTTCTGCAGCGTCTTTAATTTTTGCCATTGACTTTCTTATTTTCCTTCACTACCACTCTCCAAGGGGCTGTTCTCCCTCTTTACTTATCTCTTTTTCTCACAGAAGTAGTATTTTCTCTTCTGCCTCCTCTGTTCTACTTACTTTCAAGCCCTTCCCTCTATTGGGTGCCATAAGCTACCAAGTCATCAACCTGGGTGTGGTATTTTATCACATATATTGTGCTTTCTCTTTCTGCAGGTAGTTTTGTTTATGCTTTAAGTTCTCACCTGTCTTCTCTTCCCTTTACAGAGTATCTTGGGCCTCCTGTGTCACTGTTCTCTACACCCACAGACTTGCATTGGTGGTGGGACTTCAAGTTTCATTTCTCTATTTTCAGGTAATTTGAAATTTCTCCTGTTCTCTGGTTCTTAGTGATTTTGGTGGCATGTATAACATTTTGTTTTATTTGTGCTCCTCGTTGCTATTACAGTATTTTTTTTTGGGGGGGGGATGTGTATAGAGATTTGAGTTCAGATTGCCACCATTATTTTCCAGTTAATACTTCTGATATGTACTTTTTATGAAGATGATTCTTGATGTGGAGTGGCAGATGAATTCTAAGAGTCAAGAGTGAAGGCAGTTGTGGTAGTCCAGGTGAGAGATGATGTTGGCATTAAGTTATACATTAAACTTATTTAATTTATAGTTATGATTTGTGAGATTATAGGTTAAAAAGGAGATATATCAATCAAATATAATGTGAAACTTAGACTTGAATTTTACTCTTTAAAATATTCCATTTGACATGGATGAACCTGGAAACCATCATTCTCAGCAAACTGACACAAGAGCAGAAAATCAAACACCGCATGTTCTCACTCACAGGCGGGTGTTGAACAATGAGAACACATGGACACAGGGAGGGGAGCACTACACACTGGGGCCTGTTTCGGGGAAATGGGGGAGGAACAGTGGGGGGTGGGGAGTTGGGGAGAGAGAGCATGGGGAGAAACACTAGATATAGGTGAAGGGGAGGAAGGCAGCAAATCACACTGCCATGTGTGTACCTATGCAACAATCTTGCATGTTCTTCACATGTACCCCAAAACCGAAAATGCAATAAAAAATAATTTAAAAAGTCCCATTTGTGACAACAAATTATATGGTTATTCTACTTATCAATTTTCAGACTAATGAGTCAATGTACTAGTAGTCTTCACAGGTGAATGATGAGTTGTTTATCTTTAATTTTTATGTCATTTCATTATGATCTCATGAATTTTATATTGAATAAATAAAGAAATAACCTATAACTTCCTTGACATACCCAGCTACTATTTTAAGTTTAACATATTCTCTTCTGATTTTGTCTATTGGCTTACCTATTTTTATCTAACTGTAATTAACAGGAAGAGTTGGTGTTATATTCTGCCTAATATTATGGACAACAAACTCAATGACAGTGGGAATTTTATTCTGTTTTGAATATATTCCCAGCATCTCAAACAGTGGCAGGCACAGAGTAGGTACTCAATAAAAGTTTGCTGAATGAAGAAATGAATGATTATGCTTTAAAAGTATTTCTTTTAAATATGCTAAGTTTTTTTTTTTTTTTTTTGAGATGGGATCTTACTCTGTTACCCAGAATGGAGTACAGTGGCATGATCATGGCTCACTGCAACTTCCGCCTCCCAGGATGAAGTGATTCTCCCACCTCAGCCTCCCAAATAGCTGGACACAGGCATGTACCACCATGGCCAGATAATTTTCTGAATTTTTAGTAGACTTGGGGTTTCTGCCATGTTGCCCAGGGTGGTCTGGAACTCCTAAGCTCAAGCAATCCTCCTGCCATTGTCTCCCAAAGTGCTGAGATTACAGGTATGAGTCACTGTGCCTGGCTTTAAATATGCTTTTAAGTTCATCAAACTTGTTAAAATGTTTTGGCATGGTTAAGGAGTACTGTTGTTTCTCCCCATAGCAATTATATTAATTCTTTTGAAACTCTTATTTACCAGACTTTAAAAAGTGACAATTTTGAAAAAATGCACTATTACATTTCCTGGAAATAATTAAGAAAGTTATTATTTGTATCATGTCAATTTGGGAGGAACATAACAATGGGTGTTTTAGAGATCTTATTTTTAGCTAGGTTCCTTTATATTTTTTGATGTTTGGAATGATATAACGGAAGGAACAGCACAAGCTGAACGTGATTGGAAAGTGCCTGGAAGGATATTATTAGAATTCAAAATGACTTAGTAATTGAGGGAGTGTGAAATGTGGTCAGAATAAAGTACAGTGTAGTGAATTGTTGCTAGGAGGAAAAATAAGACTACCCTAATATATAATGGGGACTTATGGACAAATATGGCTAACATTTAAATTTTAGGGATGTAGTGAATCTAACTTGAATCAGCAATGCTAGTATATATAATATTAAAAGACATAATGGCAGAATGTTGTTTAAACGTTGGGATCAGAGTAATGTCTAGGCACTAGGCTTAACTTCTAGGACAGAGGTTACAAACTGGCACCTCGCAAAATCACCCCTGATGGGTTTTGGTTGGGCTGAGAGAGAGAGGAAGAGAGAATGGCAAAAGGAGAGGGAAGATGAAAGGAAGGATGAAGTTTCCAGCTTTGAAAAAGTGAGAATTTTGACGTAGAATCTCGATTTTCAGTGTCTCTTGAAATGTTTGGCAACATTGTGTATTGCTGTGAGTAGCCTGTCTGCGACAGATGCGTGCTGAACGGCAGCTGGTTACTTAAATGTGGATCTGTCCTGTCCAGGCCTCCATGGTCCTTTCATTTCCTAGCTCCAAACCACAAGCGCCAGGTATTGTTACAGTTCTTTCCCTGGCAATTGTTTTTTCCATAACAAGCCCATACCTGTTTTAATTGCCTCCTATTCACTCTGTCAGTCAGTGAGGAAGTGATTCTTGACATAGGTTTATGGAAATGGCCAAACACCTGACACCCAACACTGAACAGGTAAGATCGACAGTAGTTTATTAATCACATAGACTCACCACCTGAGGAGGAGGACATTGTATGCCACACAAGGTCACGTTGAGGTTGTACTCAGGAATGCAGTGAACAAGGACGGGCTTTGGGAGGCAGGCTTTGTAACATCAGAAGGGCAAGGAGTCCCTTGGTTCCAACAGGAAGGTGTGATTGGCTTGTTCGAGTAATTTCACAGGCTGGTAGGGAATGGAAATTCACTATGAATGGAAAAAGAAAATCCATTATTTTATCTGGTTCTCTTGATACAGAGGGTTGTTTCCTTTTTGTTTTCATATTTTACAGAACAGAGAATGAGAAAAGACTTAAATTCCACAATAACATTTTTTTAAAACAACACTTAGGAACAACAGAATTTTATTTCTCATAGTTCTGGAGGCTGGGAAATTGAAGGTGGAGGCACCAGCAGATGTGACGTCTGCTGAGGACCCATTTCCTGATTCATAGATGGGTGCCTTGTTGCTGTGTCCTCACATGGTAGAAATGTGTGAACAAACTCTCTTGACCTAGGTTTTAAAATTGACAAGTAAAAATTGTATATATTTATGGTGTACAACGTGATGTTTTGATATATTGTGTAATGGCCAAATTGTACTATTTAACATATGCATTATTTAACATACTTACCTTTTTTGGTGGTGAGAACACTTCAAATCTACTCTATTAGCAATTTTCAAGTATACATTATATTATTATTAACTATAGTCACCAAAATATACAATAGATCGCTTGAACTTTTTCCTCCTAATTGAAATGTTGTGTCCTTTGGCCAATATCTCCTCCATCCCTCCATCCACTAACAACCAAATTATTGTGTAACCAAACTGGAATACCATTGTCCCTCATTACTAGGAGATGGTAAGAGAAGTTTTAAATTGCCATTCAGTATGAACTAATTTTAACCCAGAATATTATTACTATTTGTAATTTTCACATGTTCAAAAAACTCAGCAGAACTAAAATAAGAGACCTCATATTTGGATGATGGTGGCAGAGACTACTGGTTGTCTGCAAAATCCATTCTTTTATTCTTCCAGGGTAATGAGAATATAGTCAGTTATAGAGGTGATGTGTGCCACTTCTGGAAGGGAGCTTTTTGGAGAATATGAATTCCTCCTCCACACTCTTTTCTATTGGTTAAATGCAGATGATAGGACTATGGGGAAGCCACAGAATGAAAGGCACTGGGGTTCCTGAATCAATGCATGGAGAAAAGCTGCCACCTGACTTGAACTCTTATTCTGAACCATTATATAAACAAGGCATACATTTCTGTTGTACTGAAGCCACAATATATTTGTGTTTATGTGATTGAGTATTTTATTTAGCCCATCCAAACTAATACAGATGCCATTTTAAACTTTAATCTTAAACACTGTAATTATTTTCTATATATTTAAAGCCCCTATTTTAAAGGTAAAACAGTGGAGGCATAAAGAGATTCATCAATTCTTTCAACAAATACTTATTGACCATTAGGATAAATTGTTGAAAACAACCTATGAAATCATTTTTTGGGAGGACATTTATTCATATATTCTATAAATATTATCAAGATTTTTAATGTATATTCTAGGAACTCACAGTCTAGTGTCAGAGACAAACACTAAAAAAAAAAAATTAGAGTGTAAAGTGTAAATTGCTACAGTGTTTAGTACTCATGAGAATAACATAGTATTACAAAGGCAAATAATAGGGGGATTTGACCTAGTGAAGTAAGTAGGAGGATTCCCAGAAGAAGTGATGACTAACTCAGATGTGAAAAACATACATGTTTAGGTTGATGAGAAAGAGAAGGAAACTTTTCTAACAGAGATAATAATATATACGCAGTCCTGATTTGGATGGAAAGAGTTCTGGTAAATATGGGGGATGGGGGAGGCCCTTGTGATTGGAGTTGGAGGAGTAGCACAGATTTAGGGCTGAACCTTGAGGGCCTCAACATTTAAATTCAAAGTCAAGGAGGCTGAGGCTGTAGATTAGACAGAAAAAGTGTGCAGAGAGGTATCTTAGCTCAGGCTGCTATAACAAATGCCATAGACTTGGTTATTTAGGCAACAAACACTTAATGATAACAGTTCTGGAGGAAGGGAAGTCCAAGATCAAGGTGTCGTCAGCAGATTTGTTTTTTTGTGAAGACCCTCTGCCTGGCTTTTGGATGGTTGCCTTCTTCTTGCAGTATCCTGAGTAGTGAAGAGAGGGAGGTATGGTGTCCCTTCCTTTTCTCACAAGGGCACTAATCCCAACATTGGGCTTCCACCTTCAGAATCTCATCTAAACCTATTTATCTCCCAAAGGTGTCACCCACTAACACCACCATATTGAGGGTTAGGGTTTCAACCTATGAATTTTGACAGGATGAAAGATTCAGTTCATAACAAGAGATGTGAGAAAAACAGAAGGCAAAGGAGAGTGTATTTCATGGAGAGAATGATCACCAGTCTGGAGGGGGTGAGTTTGGTTGTGAAGAAAGAGAGAGAGGTAGGGAGTTAGGATTGTAGATGAAGGGAGATAGGAACGAAATTATTTTTTTGTTTTGTTAAGTGGTAGAGGGTTTAAAATGAATGGGAATAATCCAGTTACCAAACAGAATTAAAATTTTTAAGAGCAAGAGTGAATAATTTGATAGCAAGATAATCAGGTTCTTGAGAAGAATTAAAGAATGTTAACCAAAGCACAGGTGGAGAGATTAATCTTGCACAGGAGGACAGAGAGTTTCTTTATTTTAATGGGTAAGAAGGAGGATAGATGGGGATAGATGTAGGTAGGTTTATATATTTACAATCAGAGTTTAAGATAGTTTCATTTTCTCTGAAAAGTCAGATTCAAGGTCACCTGGATAGACTAAAAGAGAGTGGGGCCTGAGGAGATTGGAGAATGTTTAAAACACAATTCAGTCTCCCAATCTATGATCATGGTATATCTCTCAATGTATTTAGATATACTTTAGTACATCTCTTGTAAACTGCAAATAATTCAATCTTCCTTAAATAAAAATACCAGTCTCACTGCTTCTGCCTTTTAACTTAAATGCTTATTCTGTTTATTTTTAATGTAGTTATTGATATAGTTTGGTTTAAATGTATCATTTTGCTATTTGCGTTCTCTTTGTTCCATCTGTTATTTGTTTCTTTTCTGTGTGTTTTTAAAAGTATTTTAAAAATTGCATCGTATCTCCTCCATTTCTTAATAGTTATACTTCTTTAATTCTTTTCCATGGATATGCCATGCTTTACAGTAAGTATCTTAAATGTATCCCAGCTTCCCTGCAAGTAATATTGTACCACTTTATATATAATTCACCTTACAACCTAAAATTTATAATTAAGAATATACTTCTGTAAGTTATAACCAATAAATACCCTGTTATTATTTTGCTGTAAATAGTCACAGTCAATTATCTTTTACAGAAATTAAGAAATGGGAAAAAAAACTCCTAAATTTTTCATATATTTACCATTTCTTCTGCTTTTTATTCTTTTTAGTTTCCAGCTGATAATTATTTTCTTTCAGCCTGAGGAATTTCCTTTAATGTTACTTGGAGTACTACTGAAGTACTGCTGTGAATTCTAACCTATATTTGGAAATGTCTTCACTTTCATTTTTGAAGGATATTTTTTACTAGATACAGAATTCTAGGCTGTTTTTTCTTTATTTTTTGAGTCACAGTCTCACTCTGTCACCCAAGCTGGAGTGGAGTGGCATGATATTGGCTCACTACAACCTCTGCCCCATGAGTTCAAGCGATTCTCCTGCCTCAGCCTCCCGAGTAGCTGGGACTAAAGGAATGCGCCACCAAGCCTGGCTAATTTTTGTATTTTTAGTAGAGATGGGGTTTTGCCATGTTGGCCAGGCTGGTCTCAAACTCCTGATCTCAAGTGATCCACCCACCTTGGCCTCCCAGAGTGCTGGGATTACAAGCATGAGCCACCGTCGCTGGCCTCTAGGCTGTTTTTTCTTTCAGCACCTTAAGATGTTGCTTCACTTTCGTCTACTTGTATCGTTTCTGACAAGTCAATTGAAATACTTTTCATTATTCTCTGGTATGTAGTATGTCTTTATTCTCTAGCTAAGATTTTTTTCTTTCAGAAATTTGATTATGGTGTACTTATGGGTGTGTGTGTGTGTGTGTGTGTGTGTGTGTGTGTGTACTGCTTGGAATTGTTGAATTTAATTTTTTTGGTGAAATTTGGAAAGATGTTGATCTTTCTTTTGAATATTTTTCTGCCCCAATTGCTGTCTTGTACCCCTCTGGTCCTCCAGTTATAAGTATACAAGGCTACTGAGACACTGGTCATTTTTGTCAGCCTTTGTCCTTTTGCGTTTCAGCTTGGATAGTTTCTATTGCCCATTTTCAAGTTGCTTGGTCCTTTCTTCCACTGTAAAATGTGTTATTAAGCTATCTTGGGAGTTTAAAATACTCTGGATATTGAATTTTTAGTTGTAGATTTTCCATTTGGTTCTGTTCTTGTATTTTCATTTTTGAAATAATATTTCTAGTTGTTTCTTTCATGTTTCTCTTTATAGTATAGAGCATTGTAATAACTATTTAAAATTATTTGCTGAAAATTACTATTGTTTCTGAATCTATTTTGTTGATAATTTTTTAGCTGATTAAGGTTCACAATCTCCTGTTTCTTAGAATGTCTAGTAAAAAAAAATTTATTGTACACTGAACATTATGAATGGTACATCAAGTGTGTGGAATTTGTGGTTTTCTTTAATAGAATGTTGAAGTTTGTTCTAGCAAGCAGTTAATTTACTCATGGATCAGTTCGATTTTTGAAAATCTTGCTTTTAGTTTTACTATTGGCTCTAGAATTACCTTTACCTTAGAGTTAGATTAGCTCCATGTTGAAGCTTGCTGGAAATCCTGGTCTTGCTGGAAATCCTGGTCTTTATGTTGAAAGCCTGAGATGTTCAATGAGGTCTCTCTGCTGTGGCTAATCAGAGCTAGAATATCTCCCATCTCTGCATGAGCTACAGTATTTGTTCAACTTCCAGGTTCCAGTAAGTATTCTTTTCCCAGCACATAATTGGTCTTTCCTTGGTATTTCTTTGCTGCCTAGTTTTGCAGAGCCACATTCTATGCATGAGCAGCTTATTTTTGGGCTCAAAATGCAAGGAATCCTATTCTGCTATCAGAGCTTCATTTCTATTCAGCTCCCTTTTCTCTACGACCCTGCCCTGAAGGCTTCAGGAGCCTCAGTTGCTTTGAATTCTAACATCTCTTTCTTCCATTTGGCAAAACCGCTGTGTTTGGGCATCCCCTCCCTGCACTGTGCTGTGGAATGCACCTCCAAGCAGAAAGGCAGAACAACTGTGGGTTCACCTCATTTGTTTCCATTCTTGCTGGGATCACAGTCTTCTGGTAGAGGTATCGGCCTTTTAGGGATCATATTCCAGCCTGCCTGTTGTGCAATGTCTGAAATAGTTAATTTACATATTATGTTAAGTTGTTTTTTTTTTTTTTTTTTTTTTTTTGAGACAGAATCTCACTCTGTTGCCCAGGCTGGAGTGCAGTGGCATGATCTCAGCTCACTGCAATCTCTGCCTCCTGGGTTCAAGCAATTCCCCTGTCTCAGCTTCCCAAGTAGCTGGGATTATAGGTATGCACAACCATGCCCAGCTAATTTTTGTATTTTTAATAGAGACAGGGTTTCACTATGTTGGCCAGGCTGGTCTCGAACTCCTGATGTCAGGTGATCTGCCTGCCTTGGTCTTCCAAAGTGCCGGGATTACAGTCATGAGCCACTGGGCCCAGCCATTTTGTTGAGTTTTGTATTTGTTTATGCCTGAAAGACTACCCCAGGACCAGTTCCTCAATCATGGTTGGAAGGCAGAGTCTTACAGATTTATAGCTTTTATTTCTTTTTTCTGTAGTTATTATTTCTTGATTTCATTTCTTTATTTAATTCTTTTTTATTTTATTTATTTATGTTTTTTGAGACAGAGTCTTGCACTCTTACCCAGGCTGGAGTACAGCAGTGTGGGAGGAGAAAGAGAGAAATCAACTAGGCAGATGGTTAGGGCAAAGGTCCTCGGTAGAATTCCCTCTAGCAAAAAGCAGCCCAAGAGGTCATTTCTCCTTAAGCAAAGAGCAGCCTGAGAGATCAAGCCGCAAACACACATAACGAAGGCAAGCTCTAACAGAAAGGGGCCTCCTGTGTGACGTACAGACCTACAGTGGGCCCCAGTAAGCGGTCCCTCTCTTCTTGGAAATAGTCAGACAAGGAGGCTTGTGCAGGAGGAGTGCCTGCAGCAGCACCAGTAAGAACTCCTACTTTGAACCAGTCACATTCACCTTGGAGTGTTCTGCCCCTGCCTTTTTTACATATGTGCAGTAGGAAGAGATAAACAACATGGAGTAACTCAAGCTAAGAAGCCTCATGCACGCTAGAAAGGGTGGGATGGGAACTCAGAAATTTGCACCTTATGTAAATGAAGCACCTCTCCCTCCAGCTTCTCTGTAAAAACCCTTACACTTCACTGTAAAATGGCAACCTATCTTTCTGGGACCCCTCTCTGCTCCAGAGAGCTTTCTTCCTCTCGCTTATTAAACTTCAGCTCTAACCTCACCTTTGGAGTGTCTGCATCCTTGATTTTCTTGGCTGTGAGACCAAGAACTTCAGGTGACACCTTAGACAGCAAGGCCAGTTTCAGCAAGATCACAGCTCACTGCAGCCTTGACCTTCTGGGCTCAAGTGATCCTCCCATTTCAGCCTCCCGAGTTGCTGGGACTGCTTATAGAGATGGAGGCTCCCTATGTTGCCCAAACTGGTCTCAAACTCCTGAGCTCAAGTCATTCTCCCATCTTGCTCTCCCAAAGTGTTAGCATTACAGGTGTGAGCCACTGTGCCTGGCTAATTCAATTTCTTATAACTTGCTTTGGAAGTCCCAAGTTATTTTGAAGAATATGCCCAACATATGAGGATGACAGTGTTTTGTGAAGACTGCTTAATGTTTGTATATTTGGTATACAGAATGAATGATGATATTCTACTTACATATTTTAGAAGTAAAATAAAAATTACTAAAATTAAATGTTTAATACATTTCAAATAAAAAGTATATAAACCATAAATGTAAAATGTAAACATTAAACATTATAAATCAATATAAATAATTAGCACATAAAGTGATAAAAAGAAGATATTATGCTTAAAATAACTTATACATGAAAATGAAGATATTTTATGGTATATTTAAAATATATGGTCAGGTGTGGTGGCTCATGCCTGCAATCCCAGCACTTTAGAAGGCAAAGGGGAGAGGATTGCTTAAGCCCAGAGTTCTGGACCAGCCCGGGCAACACAGGGAGACCCTTTCTCTAACACAAATTAAAAGAATTGGCCAGACATGATGGCTCATGCCTGTAGTCCCAGTTACTTGGGAGGCTGGGACAAGAGGATCACTTGAGCCCAGGAGATCCAGGCTGCAGTGAGCTATGATTGTGTCATTGCACTTCAGCTTGGGTGTCAGAGTGAGAACTCTCTCACTCTCTCTCTCTCTCTCTCTATATATATATATATATATGTACACATTAAAAAATTATGTATGAAAACCATACATATAAAAAATAGACATACACATAAATTAAAAGATGAAATAATCTTGATTTTTAAAAATCTGTCTTAAAATGTGAATTTTAAAAAGGAAATGTTTACGTATGTTATTGTAGAGTTGTTGCTTTATTTTCTGTGCAGATTTTTTCGGCTGCTGAGAGCTTTTTATTTACGTTCCTATTTGAGAGAATGGTGAGAAATATAAGCAAGCTCCAGATATTTTTCTCTGTCTTCTTCATCTTTGAATAATTTTCTCTCCTATTTCATAACTGAGGAAAAGTTTTTGAGCAATAACTGTTTTCCTTTGCAGGTGCTATAATATTATTAATAGTGAGCTCTCATTTTTCTCTCACAAAGTAGTTTTATACTGTCCTCACTTCCTTTACTTTTATCTTGTGTGAATGTATATTCCCAGACTGAATTCACATATTAATTTCAGTTCTGTCATATTCTTTTTAAGAATTATTCTTGCTAGAGAAACTTTGCATAGTACAATAGTATCATTATTTATAGTTACTTGTACCTGTTAAGAGTTGGAGAATACATCACCTGACCTTTTTATGTACAATGAATCATTAATCTTGATCTCAAAATGGAGATTATTTACATTTAAAAAAATATTAAAATGATAATACACTAACAAAAAATACTTGACTGTTGGTAGACCAAGTAACAGGATATACTGGAATCCTGTTGTATTCCCTAGTATTATAATTTATAAAAAATAAAATTGGGGCTGAGTGCAGTGGCTCATGCCTGTAATCCCAGCACTTTGGGAGGCCAAGGTGGGCAGATCATGAGGTCAGGAGATTGAAACCATCCTGGCTAACATGGTGAAACCCCATCTCTACTAAAAATGCAAAAAATTAGCTGGGCTTGGTGGCGGGCGCCTGTAGTCCCAGCTACTTGAAAGACTGAGGAAGGAGAATCACTTGAACTCAGGAGGCAGAGGTTGCAGTGAGCCAAAATTGCACCACTGCCCTCCAGCCTGGGCAACAGAGTGAGACTCCGTCTCAAAAACAAACAAACAAACAAAAAAAGGTACATGTTTGAGTGTGGTGGAGGGAATACATGATACTCTAGAAGTCAGAAAAGCTAGGATCTCGTCCAGCTCTACAACTAATTATATGTTGTAATTAATTATTTTTGGATAATTCTTATGTGTGTGTGTGTGTGTGTGTGTGTGTGTGTGTGTGTGTGTGTATACACATACGTTTTTTAAATTGCATTTTAGGTTCTGGGCTATATGTGCAGAACATGCAGGATTGTTGCATAGGTACATACATGGCAATGCGGTTTGCTGCCTCCATCCCCGTCACCTATATCTGGAATTTTTCCTCATGTTATCCCTCCCCAACTCCCTACCCTCTGCTGCCCCTCCTCTAGTCCTCACCAACAGACCCCAATGTGTGATGCTCCCCTCACTGTGTCCATGTGTTCTCATTGTTCACCTATGAGTGAGAACATGTGCTGTTTGATTTTCTGTTCTTGTGTCAGTTTGCTGAGAATGATGGTTTCCAGATTCATCCATGTCCCTACCAAGGACACTTAACTCATCGTTTTTTATGGCTGCATAGTATTCCATGGTGTATATGTGCCACATTTTCCTTATCCACTCTATCAGCGATGGGCATTTGGGTTGGTTCCAGGTCTTTGCTGTTGTAAACAGTGCCATAGTGAATATATGTGTGCATGTGTCTTTATAATAGAACAATATGTAATCCTTTGGATATATACCCAGTAATGGGAATGCTGGGTCAAATGGAATTTCTATTTCTAGGTCCTTGAGGAATCGCCACACTGTCTTCCACAATGGTTGAACTAATTTATACTCCCACCAACAGTGTAAAAGTATTTCTATTTCTCCACATCCTCTCCAGCATCTGTTGTCTCCAGATTTTTTAATGATCACCATTCTAACTGGTGTGAGGTGGTATCTCAATGTGGTTTTGATTTGCATTTATCTAATGACCAGTGATGATGAGCATTTTTTCATATGTTTGTTGACCTTACATATGTCTTCTTTTGTAAAGTGTCTGTTCATATCCTTCACTCACTTTTGAATGGATTTTTTTTTCTTGTAAATCTGTTTTAGTTCTTTGTAGATTCTGGATATTAGCCCTTTGTCAGATGAGTGGATTGCAAAAATTTTTTATCATTCTGTTGGCTGCTGGTTTACTCTATTGATTGTTTCCTTTGCTGCAGAGAAGCTCAGGAGTTTAATTAGATCCCATTTGTCTATTTTGGCTTTTGTTGCCAATGCTTTTGGTGTTTTAGTCATGAAGTCCTTGCCTATGCCTATGTCCTGAATGGTTTTGCCTAGGTTTTCTTCTAGGGTTTTTATGGTGCTAGGTTTTATGTTTTTTAAGTCTTGAATCCTTCTGGAGTTAATTTTAGTGTAAGGTGCCAGGAAGGGGTCCAGTTTCTGCTTTCTTCACATGGCTAGCCAGTTTTTCCAAAACAATTTATTAAACAGGGAATCCTTTCCCCATTGCTTGCATTTGTCAGGTTTGTCAAAGATCGGATGGTTATAGATGTGTGGCATTGCCTCTGAGACCTTTGTTCTGTTCCGTTGTTCTAGATCTCTGTTTTGGTACCAGTACCATACTGTTTTGATTACTGTAGGTTTGTAGTATAGTTTGAAGTCAGGTAGCATGATGCCTCCAGCTTTGTTCATTTTGCTCAGAATTGACTTGGCTATGTGGGCTCTCTTTTGGTTCCATATGAAATTTAAGGTGTTTTTTGTTTTGTTTTGTTTTTTTTTTCAGTTCTGTGAAGAGGGTCATAGGTAGCTTGATGGGGATAGTGTTGAATCTATAAATTACTTTGGGCAGTATGGCCATTTTCACAATATTGATTCTTCCTAACCCTGAACATGGAATGTTTTCCCATCTGTTTGTCTCCTCTCTTATTTCCTTGAGCAGTGGTTTGTAGTTCTCCTTGAAGAGGTCCTTTACATTCTTCGTTAGTTGTATTTCTATGTATTTTATTCTCTTTGTAACAATTGTGAATGGCAGTTTGTTCTTGATTTGGCTCTCTTTTAGTCTATTATTGACGTATAGGAATGCTTGTGATTTCTGCACATTGATTTTGTATCCTGAGACTTTGTTGAAATTGCTTATCAGTTTCAGGAGATTTTGGGCTGAGACAATGGGGTCTTATAAATATACAATCATGTAATCTGCAAATAGAGACAATTTGACTTCCGCCTTGCCTAATTGAATACCCTTTAGTTCTTTTTCTTGCCTGGTTGCTCTGGCTAGAACTTCCAGTACTGTATTGAACAGGAGTGGTGAGAGAGGGCATCTTTGTCTAGTGCCAGATTTCAGAGGGAATGCTTCCAGTGTTTGTTCATTTAGTATGATATTGGCAGTGGGTTTGTTGTAAATAGCTTTTTATTATTTTGAGATACATTCGATTGATACCTAGTTTATTGAGAGTTTTTAGCATAAAGGGCTGTTGAATTTTGCTTTGAAGGCCTTCTCTGTGTCTATTGAGATAATCATGTGGTTTTCGTATTTGGTTCTGTTTATGTGGTGAATTACATTTATAGACTTGTGTATGGTGAACCAGCCTTGCATCCCTGGGATGAAGCTTACTTGATTGTGATGAATAAGCTTTTTGATGTGCTGTTGCAATTGGTTTGCCAATATTTTATTGAAGATTTTTGCATCTATGTTCATCATGGATATTGGCCTGAAGTTTTCTTTTCTTGTTGAGTCTCTGTCGGGTTTTGGTGTCAGGATGATATTGGTCTCATAAAATGATTTGGGAAGGATTCCCTCTTTTTGTATTGTTTGGAATAGTTTCAGAAGGAGTGGTACCAGCTCCTCTTTGTCTTTCTGGTAGAATTCAGCTGTGAACCCATTTGGACCTGGGCTTTTTTTGGTTGGTAGGCTATTAATTGCTGCCTCAACTTCAGCCTTGTTATTGATCTATTCATGGTTTCAGCTGCTTCCTGGTTTAGGCTTGGGAGGGTGTAAGTGTCCAGGAATTTATTCATTTCTTCCAGGTTTACTGGTTTATGTGCATAGAGTTGTTTGTAGTAATCTCTGATGGCAGTTTGTATTTCTGTGAAATCAGTGGTGATATCCCCTTTAGTGTTTTTTATTGCATCTATTTGATTATTCTCTCTTTTCTTTTTTATTAATATGGCTAGTGGTTTATTTTGTTGATCTTTTCAAAAAACCAGCTCCTGGATCTTAATTTTTTGAAGGGTTTTTAATATAATTCTTATTTGCTCAATGTGGTGCTATTAAGTTAAATAAAGTTTCTTATAGAAATTCTCTGATTGCCTCTAGAATAATTGGTTTTAATAAAAATTTTTACTGCAAATATTAAGTGACAAGATTTTACAGCTTTAGTCTAGAAATTTTATGTCTGAAATTATATACAGTAAACCAACAAATGTGGGGGAGAATATGTTGTTGTGAGAAATGAAATATTTTGGCCACATGTTTATTATCAAACATGCCACACAATTTAAAAGCCTACTTTCTTCAAAATTAGTAACATATTCAAAATTCTGTACTGAACACAGTTTTTCTTAGGTAATTCAGGAAGTGTTTCAGGATCTTTTCTCATATGAGCATTATGAATGTGAATTATAATTGTACTTTGGGTTTATTATTATTTTTTCCTTTTAGACAGAGTCTTGTTCTGTTGTCCAGGCTGGAGTGCAGTGGCAATCATAGCTTACTACAGACTCGACCTTCCAGATTTAAGTGATCCTCTTGTCTCAGGCTCCCATGTAGCTGATATTATAGGTGTATGCCACTACAATCGGCTAATTTTTTAAAAAAATATTTTGTAAAGATGGGGTATTCTCATTATATTGCCCTTGCTGGTCTTGAGCTCCTGGCTTCAAAGGATCCTACCTCCTCAGCCTCGCAAAGCACCAGGATTACAGGCATGCACCACCATGCCCAGCTATGTACTTTGGGTTTATAAAGGTACCAGTTGATAGAAATTTCTAGTTCCCAGAATCTTACAGAATGTAAGTTACCATTTACATTCCCATTTTCAGTAAAGATGTCACC
Organism: Saimiri boliviensis; assembly: GCF_048565385.1. Taxonomy (NCBI): domain Eukaryota; kingdom Metazoa; phylum Chordata; class Mammalia; order Primates; family Cebidae; genus Saimiri; species Saimiri boliviensis. Next base: position 53,763,262 of record NC_133450.1, on the reverse strand, counting down.
AATCTTGAAGAAAAACTGCTGATGAGCTCTTGTAGAGTCTTCATCTAAATGATCGATTACCACTTTCTTCTTGAATTGATTAGTCTCAAAAGAAGAGACTATCTCTTCTATTTACATCTTTATTTTTCACTGTACTGTCATATGCTTAATGACCATGTATGATTCTCCAAATGTCAAACTCAGGACACACACAAAAAAATAATATTTATTTTAAAAATTCCTCTTGAGAGAGAAGAAATAGTTTTTCAAAGGAACATTTTATTCATGATAACTGCTTAGAGCTACTCTCCTATGGAATTTTAGTATTGATGGTTTAAAAAATATAAGCAAAGCATACATCATAGGAGGAGTTTATGCACAGCATTCAGATATTTTAATTCATCTTACAGTTTTCTAGGCTAGGGTACATTTCATCAAAGTATTTCTATGTATCAGAGAAAACTCACTGGGTTTCATTTCAGAATCTGATAAGTCAATGGCGTGTGGACAGAAGCATTTTACTTTGGCATTTGAGTGGTTTGGCAGCGTGCCATCCATATCCTGATACTGTGGCTCATCTATTGGTTTCTATTGTGTTATATCAACACAGCAGCCAGAATGACACTAATAAAACTTTAGGTTGGCTCGTGCTTCTCTTCTGCCCAGAACACTCCAATTGCTTTCCCTCTTACTCAGGGTAACAGCCAAAGTCTACGCAATGACCGACTCCCTCATTCTACTCTGTCCACCCACTCCTCTCTGACCATCTACTTCATTAGTAGCTGTGTCCCGAACTCTTCAGGCCTGTTCTGTCGGTTTCTTCTGATCCCTTTGGCATACTGTCACTCATTATTACCACATCTCTTGCTCTCCCACTGACTTCAGGTCTTTACTCTGTGTTACCTTTCAGCACTTACCTCGCAGCGCTATGTAAAATCGGACCTTCCAATTTAAGTTTATGTAAATTTTGGCAGGGCATGGTGGCTCATGCCTGTTATCCCAGCACTTTGGGTGGCCAAGGCAGGCCAATTACTAGAGGCCCAGAATTCGAGACTAGCCTGGCCAAAGTGGTGAAACCTTGTCTCTACAAAAAAAAAAAAAAAAAAAAATTAGCCAGGCATGGTGATGTGCACCTATAGTCTCAGCTACTTGGGAGGCTGAGGCATGAGAATCACTTGAGTCTGGGAGGCAGAGATTGCAGTGGACTGAGATCACACCACTGCACTCCAGCCTGGACGACAGAGCAGAGACTCTGTTTCAAAAAAAAAAAAAAAATCATGTAAATTTTTATTGAGATAATTGTAGATTTACATGCAGTGGTAAGAAATAATATAGAAAGATCCCATGTACCCTTAACACAATTTTTCCCAATGGAAGCACTTTACAAAACCATAAAACAATATCACAACCAAGATATTAATATTGATAGAATCCACCCATCCTGTTTGGATTTTCCATTCTAATTTAAAAATTATATTTATTTTTTAATAGCACATATGTTTTACTTATTTTGTTTATTTTATTTTTCCCTTTTACCAGAATGTAAGCTCCAGGAGGGCAGTGATTTTTGCATGGTTTGTTCACATCACTGGGACAGAGTCTGGCATAGTGGGTCCTTACACATTTTTGTTGAGTTAGTGAATTAATAGTATCATCTCTTTTGCTGGACTCTATAAGGAATAGATACAGTGCATCAAACACCTGGGCCTATCTTTGATTCAGTGCAGTGACACCAAGAATTTAAGATCTGTAGTCTAGAAAGAGCCTTCTGTGTCTTAGGCAATTACAGAGTGGATAACCTGCTGAAAAATTCAGAAATCAATTTTGGTTTTTACTAATTAGCATTATAGTCTAGAGACACTAACGAACAAATCAGATCCAAATGGTTAAGCTGATTTGCATGAACTAATGACACTGCAGAATCAAAGCCACCCTTATTTTAAATTCCCAGGTCTTCCAGATGTTCACTGGTGTCCATTAGAACCTGACAGTCCATTCTTCAGTTATGTTGGCAAAATGAATACTGATGGATTTCCACTTTTCCTAAAGCATTGTTTGGCTACGAGCAGTGCAGGGAACAATTCTTGACTTACGTCTCAGAATGTTAGAGTATCAAATACAAGAAATGATGCCCTAGATCAAACTTTGTCTATATACATAATTTGTTGGTAATGGATAAATAATAAGAAACTTGAGGCAGACAGGTACCATATACATCAACCTCTTTGGAGGATAGTTTGACTTTATATGTCAACTAATGCTTGTATTCTTTAAATCAGCGATTACATTTCTAGGAATTGAATAGATAGTTTTGTACATTTGCTATAACAGAGATATTGACCTTAAGTTTCTTTTCTTAACAATTCTGGGTTGTCACTGACAGACATAGTTTACAATATAGCTTGTGTATTCATCCTTGTCCAAATCCCATGTTGAATTGTAATCCTCAGTCTTGGAGGTGGGGCCTGGTGGGAGGTGTTTGGGTTGTGGGGGTGGATCCCTCACAGCTTGGCGCTGTCTTCAGGAAAGTGAGTTCTCACGAGATCTGGTTTAAATGTGTGTGGCACCTTCCTGCCCTCTTGCTCCTGCTTTTCCCATGTGACATGCCTACTCCCCCTTCACCTTCCACTGTGATTGGAAGCTTCCTGAGGTCTCCCCAGAAGCAGTTGCTGCTATGCTTCCTGTACAGCCTGCCGAAACATGAGCCAGTTACAATTCTTTTCTTATAAGTTACCCAGTGTTGGGTATTTATTTATAGCTGTCCAAGAACAGCATAATACATTTGACTAAGGATATGAAATATTTCATTCAATTTTTTTCTTATTTTGTTAGCTCTGTGGAGTTCTGTAATATTTATTGCAGCATGTTTATAATAACGTAAGAATGTAAGCATATGAACATCAATATGAGATTGGTGAAAAAATTAGGATTTTTTTCCCATACAATAGAAAATTAGGCAGCTGTGAACAAAAATGAGGTGTTATTTGTGCTTTTATGAAACAATCTCCAAGGCATATTGCTAAGTAAAAGAGCAACTTGTAAGACGGTGTGTATTGTATAATTCAATCTGGGTTAAAAATGTGATATATACACAGGTATATATGTGCAAGTATAAATAGGCTTGAAAATACATGGAGTACTTCCAAAGGATACATAAAACACCTAATAATGTTTGCCTCTGGTGTTGCAGGAGCGACCGCGGGAAACAGATCTCTCGGACACCGAATACTGGGGGAAGGAGTTTATTCGGACAGGGAGCCAGGTGGCATATTTGCCTAATATCCAAGCTCCCCTAACAAAGGAAGTTTCCTTCTTTATATAGGCTTATACTTTAGATGTTACACATGGAAGAATCTTAGGTTTATAGCTTAACATATGAAAAGGGTCTCTGTTTACAGTCTTAGGAATTACATATGAAAAGGGTTTCAGTTTACAGTCTTAGGAATTACATATGAAAATGGGAAGTTTATGATTTTAGGAATGAAAAGGGGAAGTTTAGGATCTTAGGAATGAAAAGCATTTCAGTTTACAATCTTAGGAATGAAAAGAAAAGGGGAAGTTGATCTGAGATGCCTGGGTTTCCCTCTTCACCGAGGAGGGTGGCTTTATTTTTATACTCTGGTATATCCATGTATCTTTTTTTTTAATTTAGAAGAAAAGAAAGATACAGTTTCATATCAGTTCAGGATAGTCATGGAGGAAGAAGGCTAGAATCATGCAACATGAACCTCACATGTAGGAATACAAATTTGAAGAAATTCATATAGAAGATGAGAATAGTTCTGTGACTTGAGACTTTTCAAAGAAAAGATGGTTCGTGAAGGATAGGACACAAGCAGGACACAATGTAATTCTGACTTTTACACGAGTTGGTGTAAGTACAGTCATCCCAAACTGGGGCTACTCTGTTGATAACATTAGGTTACCTTGTAGGTATAACAGAGCCCAAAACTGCAAGTCACGTAGCCTGGGCATGCACAATAGGAAAAAATTTGACCTCTAATAACATCCAAAGCAACAATTCCTCTCTTTGGAACCAAGAATATGACCAGAACCTGAATGTCAGAACTCCTTCAGAAGCAAAGGAACCCTTGGCCTAGAGGATCTGGTGCTAAAATCTCCCTCAGCATACTTTATGTATATGTTTAAATTTTAAGTCCTCCAGTCAGACTCTGCCAAGCCAACATTCCTAAATCATTTCCCTTTCCCTCTGATCCCTTAAAACTTACCCCAGATCTTAAACTGGGGACATAGATTTGATCTCTGTTCCTTCCTCCTTGCTGGCCAGTTTTGCAATAATGCCTCTTTTCTCAAAATCTGGTGCCATAATATTGGCTTCTGTGCACTTCACGCAGTGAGCCAATTTGCTTGATAACGTAAGGACACTTTCAAAAGTCTGAGGACAATAAATAGCTACCACTGATTGAGCACATGCCGCAGGCTAAGCTTTTCACCTGTCATTGCATTGGATCTTTACGACAACCCCATGAAGTAGGCATAGTTATGTTTGTTTGTTTGTTTGTTTGCTTTTTAGAGACAAGGTTTCACCTTGTTAGTTAGGCTGGTTTTGAAAGTGCTGGGATTACAGGCGTGAGCCACCTCACCCAGCGAGTTATTGTCTTTTTGCTGTTGTTTTCTTTTTTCTTTTGAGACAGAGTCACTATCTGTTGCCCAGGCTGGAATGTGGTGGCGCGATCCTGGCTCACTGCAACCTCTGCCTCCTGGGTTCCAATTATTCTCCTGCCTCAGCCTCCCAGAGTAGCTGGGATTACAGGCATGAGCCACCATGCCCGCTAATTTTTGTATTTTTAGTAGAGATGGGGTTTCACTATGTTGGTCAGGCTGGTTTCAAACTCCTGACTTTGTGATCTGCCCTCCTCGGCCTCCCAAAGTGCTGGGATTGCAGGCTTGAGCCACCACGCTGAGCCGGCACAGTTATTGTTATCTCCTTTTACTGAAAAGACAGGTAAGAACAGAGAAGCTAAGTAACTTGTCCAAGATAATGCAACCAGAAGAAAGAAGGCTGGCTGTGCTCTTAATTATTCTTATTCTTCCTGTGTTAGCCAAATATATGCCAACAGATAGAAGTGGGGTTCTAATACAGCAAAGAAACATTTTAATAGGTTAAAGGAAAGATTCTATATTAATTTTTTTTGGTACCACAAAGTATAAAATAAAATATTTTTGTTGCTGTCACTGAGCTTAGTGAGAATAACATTTAAGAGTGCTTGTGGTCCTGGGCGGCATTCAGCCCAAGCCCTTACATGAAATATAGAGAAGATGGAGGATTTACTGAATTCAGCAACTGGTCAGTTCACACTTGGAGCACTCTTTAGAAAACATCTATCTTTTAAAAATTAAAAGATTAACTATCAGTAGCATTAAAGAGAAATTTGAAAAGGAAAATATTCATGATATTTCATCACCACAACTACTCATTTAAGATTTTTTCATGTTATTTCCAATAACATTTTCACGTGTTTGCATTTTATTACAATCATAATATGTAATTTTTTTGCATTTTCTTTTCCTCTGTGCCATACATAATCATCTTCATGATAATTTTTAGAGGATGAATAAATCTCTGTCATGTGGATGCACCGTAATTTATTACACCAAATTGATGTAAGCCTGTTTGCATTTTTCTTTCCATTATAGAAAAATGTCATTTTGATCAATTGGGATTCTAACTTTTCTATATTGGATATATTATAATTGTTCAAAAATAGCTCCAGGCTGGTTTTAGAATTTTTTTCAGAGCCAGTGGAATGAAAAAGGAGTGACAGGACATTTCTACATTTTTTCCTCATTAGCTAATTTTTTTTCTCAGTGGTTTGTATCAGGCTTAATGCAAAGGAAGCTGAGATCAATGATAAACATCTTAAAGCCTGTCTTAATATATAAAGAAGGCCAAACCACAGCATTGCCTTTGGTGAAAGAGACAAATACAAGTTTCTCTGGAGTAACTGCAGCAGTAATGCAGGAAATTAATGATCCAGTGATGAACTATTGTGATATTTTAAACAGTTCTATATAAATCAGTAAGTAGCCAAAAATGAAAATTATTGCACTCTGAGCAAACTGAGCTAGCCCACAGTGTTTCCAAAAGCCATACCCTCTCTTGTCTATTTGGTGAACTTTAATTTCTTTTTTCAGAGTCAGCTGAGTGGTCCCCATCTTTGCAAAGCTTTCCTTCCTCTATCCCAGAACAGAACCCTGTAATATACTCTCTTCTTGCCCTTCTCCTAACATTTACAACTTTGAGTACTACTCCTGTGTTTTTCAGAATAAATGATGAGTTCCTTGGGTCTGAGACTTTGTCTTGCTCATCATTCTAGCTTCACCATCTACCATAGTAGCAGGCATCTAGTAATGTTTTCTTTACAAAACTTGATTATCGTTTGTTGAATGCATTACAGAGTGAACAATGAGGATCTATTTTCTCTGTTGTATTTTGTCCAAGCAAGGAATGTGCTGACTCTGAGTTTATAGTGTACACACACACACACACACACGCTACAATGGTGAGTTGGAGATTCTTTAATTAATACATCCCCCTCTATGGAAGAGGAAGGCAGGAGGGTATCTGGGAATGGGCCTAAGAGAGCTATCCTGCAGTGTCTGATACACATCCTTTCATAAAGATTCACACCAGCACCTCAAACAAATTCAGTAGTTCCTGTGTTACAGAGCACTCCTTTTAGAGTGTATTATTTTACACATTTGGGATTCTTTTCATTTTTTAAAGTGGCAGTTCACATCCTGCAATCTCCATACCATTGTTAAAGCTGAACAACATGCTTATTCATTGTACCCTTCACAGATCCAAACTGTTTGAAATGGTTTATCTTCAAAAAGTAAGAAGTGATATAGGAGGACAGGATCAGCAGGCTTTGTGTATGATTAACAGGAAGGAAATCCCAGATATCTAGGGACATTCTGAGTCTTATTGCCAACTTCTTCTTCTTCTTTTTCTTTTTTAAAAACTCCTTTATTCATTTTTCATTTAAATTTCTAAATCTTTAATCATGTCCAGACATCTTTTTTTTTTTTTTTTTTTTTTTTTTGAGACGGAGTTTCGCTCTTGTTACCCAGGCTGGAGTGCAATGGCGTGATCTCGACTCACCGCAACCTCCACCTCCTGGGTTCAGGCAATTCTCCTGCCTCAGCCTCCTGAGTAGCTGGGATTACAGGCATGCATCACCGTGCCCAGCTAATTTTTTGTATTTTTAGTAGAGACGGGGTTTCACCATGTTGACCATGGTCTCGATCTCTTGACCTCGTGATCCACCTGCCTTGGCCTCCCAAAGTGCTGGGATTACAGGCTTGAGCCACCACGCCCGGCATGTCCAGACATCTTATACTAACAAACATACTTGCCCCAACTTTGCCCTTCCAGCTTTATTTCAGAACCAAATTATTTTTTCTTAGATCAGTAGCTTTAGTCATCATTTCCCAAACGTGTGTTTAAATTTTGACTCTGCTACTGTTCTGACAAACTCCCAGTCCTTGTCACTGTAGTGTTTCAACTTGTCTTATCTTAAACAAAAACTGCTGATTGACCACTATAATTGTTGTAAAACCTTAGAAGGCCAAGCTATTAGCTTATATCTGAGAAGTCAAACCCTCTAATTAGACACCTCAGGTCTAGCTAGATGTTTCCCAGGATATCTATTCTTAGGAGAATACCTTACTGATATGGAACCAAGATTTAGATTCTTAAACATAGCCAGTAATTTGGGTGAGGCAACATCTCTAAGGCGCCAACTCATGCCACATGTATATACAAGTTACCAATGGTACAATACACAGAGATATACCAGAGTCATCAATCAAAGTCCAGTACTAGATCGTGCCACTGCACTCCAGCCTGGGTGACAGAGCAAGACTCCATCTCAAAAAAAAAAAAAAAAAAAAAAAAAAAGTCCAGTACTACCCTGTATCTGTGAAATTCTCTCCAAACATGACTAAATTTTAGTAAGCACTCTGGCTTTCAGGCAGCAATGAAGACTTTCTAAAAGGCAACTACAAGTGAGCCTAATGTCAATTCTGTTAAAATTATATAATGATTAATTACAAGGATGATTTTTTTGGAGAACATAGGGAAGCTGCATGATATATAAGAACATATCATCATGTCAAATCAATCTAATCATTCTTTCGACAGGGCTGCTAAACTGTAAAGAGGAGTGCCCTATATATATAAGGATTTTATTAAGACTTTTAACTATTTTCTGTGATATCCTTTGAATAACTTGGAGATAAATAGGCAGATAACTGTAAGTTTAATGACTCAAAATTAACAATTTTATGAAAACATGCATTTTAGTAGATCAACATTAGTTTGAGAGAAGTTATTTAATGCCAGGTTACAGGATTGAACACTTGTTCTAGTCAACATTTTTCTGAAATATAACCCATGTATTGGCTGCCTCATTATTCTTCTGTTCCATTATGTTTGCATGCCAATGTATTACCTCTTGGAATCTCACTAAAGAATCTATTCATGCAAATAGGATTACCTCAAACTAAAAATCTTTTGGGTAGCAAGAGAAACAATCAACAGAATGAGAAACAACCTATAGAATGGGAAAATGTATTTGCAAACCATATATGTATTTATTAAAAAAAAGAATTCAAACAACTAAATAGTAAGAGAACAAATAACCTAATTTAAAATGAGCAAAGGTTCTGAATAAACATTTCTCAGAAGAAAACAGAAATAGCCAATAGGTATATGGAAAAATATTTAACATCACTAATCATCAGGAGAATGCAAATTAAAACTACAATGAGATACCACCTCATACCTGTTAAAATAGCTATTATCCAAAAGACAAAAGATAATAAATGTTGGCAAGGATGCAGAGAAAAGGGGACCCTTATATACTATTGGTGGAAATGTAAGTTAATGTTGCTATTATGGAAAACAGTATGAAGTTCCTCCAAAAATTAAAAGTAGAACTGCCTTATGATCCAGCAATCCCACTTCTGAGTATACATTAAAAGGAAATGAAATCAGTAGGTCAAGGAAGCTATACCCCAAGGTTCATTGTAGCATTATTCACAACAGCCTCAGTGAATGGAAGCAGCCTAAGTGTCCAACAACAGATGAATGGATAATGAAAATGAAGTAAATATACACAATGCAATACTATTCTGCCTTAAAAATGAAGGAGATACTGTCACACATGACAACATGGTTGAACCTTGAGGACAAGTTAGGTGAAATAAGCCAGGCACAGAAAGACAAATACTACATGATCTCACTTATATGTAGAGTATTTAAAAAGTTCAATTCATATAAACAGTACATAAAATGGTGGTTACCCTAAATTGGAGGTTTGGGAGTTAGGGAGATATTGGTCAAAGAACACAAAATTTCAGTGAGACAAGAGGAATAAGTTCAAGAGATTGATTGGCCATGGTGATGGCTACTGTTAATAACAATATATTATATGTTTGAAAATCACTAAAACGGTAGATCTCACCACAAAAATGATATGTGAGCAACATAGATTTTTTTGAAACTTTGATAAGTCAAGGGAGAGATTTTATGTTATATCCTCATAAGTTGACAGCTTAACCCTTCCATCAGATGCCTGTGTTTTATTGTCCTTTGGCTGCTGTGCCACCACTGAGGGTTCTTTTCAATTTCCCTGATACTTTCCCCATCATTTTTGGCTCTTGTTTCTCCTCTTTCCTCAATTTCCCCCAGGAATTTCAAATTCCTTTTTTCTTTATAAAGTAGAGCAATTCAACTTGAATCTAGTTTCTACTTTCAGTTTCTATCTCCAAGTTTACATACTCAACACCATCAGGGCACTAGTCAAAACAAGAAACTATCTAGCCTAATAGTACCATTCCTCTTTGGAAACAGGCAGGAGTGTAAATAGAAAGATTTAAGATCTGTGACTTCAATGACAAAAACGAGAACATAAGTAGAAAAGACTGATGAGGACAGTGAGGGGCTCCAAACCATAATATTCTTGTTGTTTGTTGCTGTGTAACAAACATCTTAAACATGTAGTGGCTTAAAACAACAACCGATTATTTCTCCATGGTTCTGAGAGTTGACTGTGCTCACCTGGGTAGTTCTCTCTTGGGGATTTCTCATGCATTGGCACTCAAATAGTGGGTGGGTCTGGAGCCACCTGAAGACTTGACTGGACATATTCACTCATATGTCTGATACCTCAGTCCTCCTTCATACATTTCTTTATCAGAAGAGTGGGCTGGACTTCTTACATGGGGTTCAGGGATCAAAGAGGAATGTGCCAAGAGCACATGTTGTAAGGCAGAAGTCGCAAGGCTTTTTATAACCTATTCATGGATGTCCCAGAACTTAATTTTCACTGCACTCTATTGGTCAAGACAAATCATTAAAGCCAGCCCAGATTCAAGGAATGGAAAATTAAACTCCACCTTTTGATATGAGGAATAGCATGCATTTGCAAGTAGGGAAAGAATTGATGGTGCCATCTTTGATATTCATCCACTGTCTGCCTTCTTGCCACTACAATTTGCAACCCTTCTATGTGCAAAATTATGTCATTCCCTCCTAAGATCCCCAGTGTCCTTTTATTTCAGCATTGAGTCAAAGTCCAGGATCTTGTCATCTAATCAGATACAGGTGTAGTTCTTTTGGTACCTTGAATATGGGTTCTCTTTTTTTTAATTAAAAAAAATTTTTTTTAAATTATACTTTAGGTTCTGGGGTACATGTGCAGATCATGCAGGATTGTTGCATAGGTACATGCATGGCAAGGTGATTTGCTGCCTTCCTCCCCCCATCACCTATATCTGGTATTTCTCCCCACATTATCCCTACCCAGTCTTCCCACCTGCTGTCTCTCCCCTCCCCTAGTCCCCTGCAACTGACTACAGTGTGTGATGCTCCCCTCCCTGTTTCCATGTGTTCTCATTGTTCAACACCTGCCTATGAGTGAGAACATGCGGTGTTTGATTTTCTGTTCTTGTGTCAGTGTGCTGAGAATGATGGTTTTTAGATTCATCCATGTCCCTATGAAGGACACGAACTCTTTGGTTTTTATTCCATGGTGTATATGTGCCACATTTCCTTTATCCACTCTATTGTTGATGGACATTTGGATTGATTTCAGGTCTTTGCTATTGTAAACAGTGCTGCAATGAACATACATGTGCATGTGTCTTTATGATAGAACAATTTATAATTCTTTGGGTATATACCCAGTAATAGGATTGCTGGGTCAAATGGAATTTCTATTTATAGGTCCTCGAGGAATCACGACACTGTCTTCCACAATGGTTGCACTAATTTTCAATCCTACCAACAGCGTAAAAGTGTTCCTGTTTCTCCACATCCTCTCCAGCATCTTTTGTTTCCAGATTTTTTAATGATTGCCATTCTAAGTGGCATGAGATGGTATCTCAATGTGGTTTTGATTTGCATTTCTCTAATGAGCAGTGATGATGAGCATTTTTTTCATATGTTTGTTGGCCTTACATATGTCTTCTTTTGAAAAACGTCTGTTCATATCCTTTGCCCACTTTTGAATAGGATTGTTTGTTTTTTTCTTGTAAATCTGTTTTAGTTCTTTGTAGATTCTGGATATTAGCCCTTTGTCAGATGGGTAGATTGCAAAAATTTTTTCCCATTCTGTTGGTTGCTGGTTCACTCTAATGATTGTTTTCTTTGCTGTAGAGAAGCTCTGGAGTTTAATTAGATCCCATTTGTCTATTTTGGCTTTTGTTGCCATTGCTTTTGGTGTTTTAGCCATGAAGTCCTTGCCTATGCCTATGTCCTGAATGGTTTTGCCTAGGTTTTCTTCTAGGGTTTTTATGGTGTTAGGTCTTACGTTTAGATATTTAATCCATCTGGAGTTAATTTTAGTATAAGGTATCAGGAAGGGGTCCAGTTTCTGCTTTCTTCACATGGCTAGCCAGTTTTCCCAAAACCATTTATTAAACAGGGAATCATTTCCCCACCGATTGTTTTTCTCAGGTTTGTCAAAGATCAGATGATTGTAGATGTGTGGTGTTGCTTCTGAGGCCTCTGTTCTGTTCTGCTGGTCTATATCTCTGTTTTGGTACCAGTACCATGCTGTTTGGTTCTTGGCTTTTTTTTATCCAGTTTGCCAGTCTGTGTCTTTTGATTGGGGCATTTAGTCCATTTACATTTAATATTAATATTGTTATGTGTGAATTTGATCCTACCGTTTTATTACTGGTTAGTTCTTTTGCCCTTTCGTTGGCATAACTTCTTCATTGTGTCTTTGGTCTTTACCATTTGGTTCTTTATTGCAGTGGCTGGTAGTGGTTTTTCCTTTCTGTGTTTAGTGCATTCCTCAGGACCTCTTGTAGGGCAGATCTGGTAGTGACAAAATCTCTCAGCAATTGCTTGTCTGTAAAGGATTTTATTTCTCCGTCACTTATGAAGCTTAGTTTGGCTGGATGTGAAATTCTGGGTTGAAAGTTCTTTTCTTTAAGGATGTTGACTATCAGCCCCCACTCTCTTCTCACTTGTAGGGTTTCTGCCAAGATATCTGCTGTGAGTCTGATGGGTTTCCCTTTGTGAGTGACCCAGCCTTTCTTTCTGGCTGCCCTTAGTATTTTTTCCTTCATTTCAACCCTGGTGAATCTTATGACCATGTGCCTTGGGGTTGCTATTCTAGAGGAGTAGTGTTGTAGTGTTCTCTATTTCCTGTATTTGAATGTTGGCCTGCCTTGCAAGGTTGGGGAAGTTCTCCTGGGTAATATTCTGAAGAGTGTTTTCCAGCTTGGATTCATGCTACCCATCATCTTCCGGTACACTGATCAAGCATAGATTAGGTCTTTTCACATAATCCCATATTTCTTAAAGGATTTGTTCATTTGTTTTCACTCTTTGTTCTCTTTTCTTGTCTTCTCATTTCGTTTCATTGACTTGATTTTCAATCTCCGATATCCTTTCTTCTGCTTGATCTATTCAGCTATTGAAACTTGTGTATGCTTCATGAAGTTCTTGTGCTGTGTTTTTCAGCTCCATCGAGTTGTTTATGTTTTTCTCTAACTTGGTTATTCTAGTTAGCATTTCGTTTAATAAAGATTTTTAGTGTCTTTGCGTTGGGTTAGAACATGTTCCTTTAACTCAGAGAAGTTTCTTATTATCCATCTTCTGAAGTCTGCTTCTGCCAATTTGTCAAATTCATTCTCTGTCCAGCTTTGTTCCCTTGCTGGTGAGGAGTTGTGATCTTGTGGTGGGGGAGAAGCGTTCTGGTTTTTGATGGTTTCGTTCTTCTTGTGCTGTTTTTTTCCCATCTCATTGGATTTATATAGTTTTGATCTCAGGTAGCTGCTTGGGGAGGCAGTCTTTCCTTTGTCTGCCTGCAGATGCACTGCTGGGCTGTCATGGGTTCAGTGGAGCTGCTGCGTCTTTCATTTACTCAGGAAAGTTAGGCCAGCTTCTGCAATGGCGGCTGCCCCTCCCACCACTGAGCTGGATCATTCCAGGTCTCTCTCTAGGTGTGAAACTCTGGCAACAGAGGTTTTTTTTTTTTTTTTTTTTTTTTCAGTCTGCTGGGCTTTGTTAAGCTGTGGGGGACCCATCCTGCTGTATGGGCTGTTTCCTTGTTTTCAGTTCTCCTTCCCTCTGTGGGGAGGGTAGATCTGTCCAGTCGGCTATCTGGCTCTCACATCAGCCAATGCTTCTGCCTAGATCTATGCTGACACAGCCCCTGCACTGGCCGAAGTTGTTGTTCTGCCCTGTTCAGGCAGCTCACTGAGACTTTTCAGCCCAGCGAAGATCTCCTGTTCTGTGGGTTGTAGAGAGCTTGGGTGGAGCGCTGTATCCAAACTGAAATCCCAGAGCGGGAGATCCCCCAGTCCTCTGGTCAGTTGCACACACCTCCTGGGTGGGGCAGTGCCCTGCCTTGCCTCAACTTGCCCTATTTGGTTTATACCCACTGTCCAACCAGACCCACAAAATGAACTTGGTACCTCGTTTGGAATTGTGGAGACCACTTGGTTTCTGCATCTCTGTCACCGGGAGCTGCTTTTCAGAGCTGCCTCTTATTTGGCCATCTTGGGATCTATGGTTTCTCTTAATGGGAAGACCTTGAGCCAAAGAGACCAGTTTATTTGCTCTCTGTATGCCCAAGATGCAATGGTGATACAGGGGACCATGAATACAAGAAACATTCCTGTACAAAAGGGAAGAAACTGACACATAGCATTACATGAAGCGTATGTAACCTGTTCTTTTAAGTGGGTCCAATCTTGCTCCCTGGAAATGATTCAACATGGCTGTTGGCTCTGGACTCTGAGTCACTCTTCCTCTCCCATAAGAAATAGCCCATGTTTGCAACTGAGTAATTTTCTCAGCCTGCTTCCTCATAGAAGTTTGGGAGTCCAAAGACTTGTTTTTTTGAGTGTGTGTGTGTGTGTGTGTGTGTGTGTGTGTGTATATGTGTATATATATATATACACACACATATACACAAAAAATATATATATACACACACACAAACATATATATATACACACACAAAACATATACATACACAAAAAATTCACATTTATTTTATATATATATATATATATAAAATAAATGGAATTAGAAGGCATACGGTCTTCTGTTACTTGTTCTTTTGTCATTTCCCCACAAGCGTATGAGAGTTCTCAATGCTCTATATTATCATCAATCATTTATATGGCCAAACTTTAAAAATTATCCCAATCTAAGGGTACGAAAATAATATATCATTGTGGGTTTAATCTGCACTTCTCTGATTACCATAAATAATAATGAATTTGAGCATCCTTTTTAATGTTTCTGAATCACAAAGATTTCTTGTTCTGTGAAATGCCTGTATATGTCTTTTGCTTACTTTTCTTTATTGACGTACTTTAATAGATTTTTAGAAGTTCTTTGAATATTCTGGAATATAATCCATTTTAGGTTTTATGTGTTGAAAATACCTTTTCCTAAAAAAAAAAAAATAAAAATGTTAAAGGCCGGGCGCGGTGGCTCACGCCTGTAATCCCAGCACTTTGGGAGGCCGAGGCAGGTGGATCACGAGGTCAAGAGATCGAGATCATCCTGGTCAACATGGTGAAACCCTGTCTCTACTAAAAATACAAAAAATTAGCTGGGCATGGTGGCGCCTGCCTGTAATCCCAGCTACTCAGGAGGCTGAGGCAGGAGAATTGCCTGAACCCAGGAGGCGGAGGTTGCGGTGAGCCGAGATCGTGCCATTGCACTCCAGCCTCCAGCCTGGGTAACAAGAGCGAAACTCCGTCTCAAAAAAAAAAAAAAAAAGAAAAGAAAATACCTTTTCCTATTTTGTGTCTTATCTTTTTGTATATATATATGTATAAAATGTGATATATATACATATATATGTTTATATATACATATATACGTGTGTGTGTGTATATATATATATATATATATCGCATTTTCTTTATCTTCTTGTTAATTGAGCATTTGGGATGGTTCCATATTTTTGCAATTGTGAATTGTGCTGCTATAAACATGAGTGTGCAAGTGTCTTTTTCATATAATGACTTATTTTCCTCTGGGTAGATACCCAGTGGTGTGATTGCTGGATCAAATGGTAGATCTACTTTTAGTTCTTTAATGAATCACCACAGTTTTCCATAGTGGTTGTACTAGTTTACATTCCCACCAGCAGTGTAAGTGTTCCCTTTTCACCACATCCAAGCTAACTTCTATTTTTTTATTTTTATTTTTAAATTATGGCCATTATTGCAGGAGTAAGGTGGCATTCCATTGTGGTTATAATTTGCATGTTTCTGATAATTAGTGATGTTGGGCATTTTTCATATATTTGTTGGCCATTTGTATATCTTCTTTTGAGAATTGTCTATTTATGTCCTTAGACCACTTTTTGATATGATTATTTGTTTTTTTCTTACCGATTTGCATTCCTTATAGATTCCAGCTATTTGTAAGATTTGCAAAGATTTTCTCCCACTTTGTGAGTTGTCGGTTTACTCTGATGAATATATCTTTTGCTGTGTAGAAGCTTTTTAGTTTAATTAAGTCCCATCTATTTATCTTTGTTTTTATTGCCTTTGCTTTTGGGATCTTAGTTATGAATTCTTTGCCAGGCTGATGTCCAGAAGAGTTTTTCCAATGTTGTCTTCTAGAATTTTTATGGTTTCAGGTCTTACATAACTCTTTGACCCATCTTGAGTTGATTCTTGTATGAGGTGAGAGATGAAGATCCAGTTTCATTCTTCTACATGTAGCTTGCCAATTATTTCAGCATCATTTGTTGAATAGGATGTCCTTTCCCTACTTTATGTTTTTGTTTGCTTTGTCAAAGGTCAGTTGTTTGCCTTTATTTCTGGATTCTTGGTGACTATAGCCTTGTAGTATTTGAAGTCAGGTAATGTGATGCCTCCAGATTTGTTCTTTTTTTTTTTTTTTTTTGAGACAGAGTCTCACTCTCTTGCCCAGGCTGGAGTGCAGTGGCACAATCTCAGCACACTGCAACCTCTGCCTCCTGGGTTCAAGTGATTCTCGTTCCTCAGACTCCCAAGTAGCTGGGGTTACAGGTGTGTGCCACCATTCCTGGCTAATTTTTGTATTTTTAAAAGTGGAGACAGGGTTTCACCATATTGGCCAGGCTGGCAGATTTGTTCTTTTTATTTAGTTTGTTTTGGCTATGCAGGCTCTTTTTTGGTTCCATGTAAATATCAGAATTACTTTTTCTAGTTCTGTGAAGAATGATGATGGTATTTTGATGGGAAGTGGTTAAGTTGTAGATTGCTTTTGGCAGTATGGTCATTTTCACAATATTGATTCTACTCATCCATGAACACAGGATGTGTTTCTGTTTGTTTGTGTCATCTATGATTTCATTCAGTAGTGTTTTATAGTTTTTCTTCTAGAAGACTTTTACCTTCTTGGTTAGGATATTCCTAAGTATTTTATTTATTTGTTTATTTTTTGCAGCTATTGTATAAGGCAGGCATCCCCAAACTTTTTACACAGGGGGCCAGTTCACTGTCCCTCAGACCGTTGGAGGGCCGCCACATTCTGTGCTCCTCTCACTGACCAACAATGAAAGAGGTGCCCCTTCCTGAAGTGTGGCAGGGGGCCGGATAAATGGCCTCAGGGGGCTGCACGTGGGCCGTAGTTTGGGGACGCCTGGTGTAAGGGGTTGCATTATGGATTTTATTCACAGCTTGATTGCTGTTGGTGTATAGCAGTGCTATTGATTTGTGTACATTGATTTTGTCTCCTGAAACTTTACTGAATTCATTTTTCAGACCTAGGAGCTTTTCGAATGGGGCTTTAGGGTTTTCTAGGTACATAATCATATCATCGGTGAATAGAGACAGTTTGACTTCCTCTTTACCGATTTGAATGCCCTTTATTTCTTTCTTTTGACTGATTGCTCTGGCTAGGACTTCCAGCACTGTGTTGAATAAAAGTGGTGAAAGTGGACATCCTTGTCTTGTTCCAGTTCTCAGGGGGAATGCTTTCAACTTTTCCGTTAAGTATAATGTTGGTTGTGGTTTTGTCATAGGTGGCTTTAATTACCTTAAGGTATATCTTTTCTATGCCGATTTTGCGCAAAGTTTTGCTCATAAAGAATGCTGGATTTTGTCAAATGCTTTTTCTGCATCTATTGAGATGATCATGTAATTTTTGTTTTTAATTCTGTGTTTGTGATATATCACATTTATTTACTTACATATATTAAGCCATCCCTGCATCCCTGGTATGAAACCCATTTGAGCATGGTGGATTATCTTTTTGATATGCTGTTAAATTCAATTAGCTGGTATTTTCTTGAGGATTTTGCATCTAGGTTCATCAGAGATATTGGTCTGTAGTTTTCTTTTTTTATTATGTCTTTTCCTGGTTTTGGTATTAGGGTGATAGTGGCTTCATAGAGTGATTTAGGGAGAATTCCCTCTTTCTCTACCTTTGGAAAAGTTTCAATCACATTTATTGACTTCCACTTTTAAAAAATTTTACTTTAAGTTCTGGGATACATGTGCAGAACGTTCAGGTTTGTTACATAGTTATTCATGTGCTGTGGTGGTTTATTGAACCTATCAATCTGTCATTTAGGTTTTAAGCCCCACATGCATTAGATATTTGTCCTAATGCTCTCCTTCTTGCCCCCAACCCCTTGACAGGAACTGGTGTGTGATAGTCCCCTTCCTGTGTCTATGAGTTCTCATTGTTGAAATCCCACTTATGAGTGAGAATATGTGGTATTTGGTTTTCTATTCCTGTGTTAGTTTACTGAGAATGATGACTTCCAGCTTCATCCATGTTCCTGCAAAGACATGAACTCATTGGTTTTTATGGCTGCATTATATTCCGTGGTGTATATGTGCCACATTTTCTTTATCCAGTCTATTATTGATGGGCATTTGGTTCAGTTCCAAGTCTTTGCTATTGTAAATAGCGCTGCAATAAACATACATGTGCATGTGTCTTTATAATAGAATGATTTATAATCCTTTGGGTATATATCCAGTAATGGGATTGCTGGGTCAAATGGTATTTCTGGTTCTACATCCTTGAGGAATTGCCACACTGTCTTCCACTATGGCTGAACTAATTTACACTCCCACCAACAGTGTAAAAGTGTTCCTATTTCTTCACAACCTCACCAGCATCTTTTATTTCCTGACTTTTTAATGATGGCCATTCTAACTGGCGTGAGATGGTATCTCATTGTGGTTTTGATTTGCATTTCCTTAATGACCAGTGATGATCACCTTTTTCTAATGTTTGTTGGCCACATAAATGTCTTCTTTTGTCTGTTCATATCCTTTGCCCACTTCTTGATGGGATTTTTTTTTCTTGTAAATTTGTTTAAGTTCCTTGTAGATTCTTGATTTTAAACCTTTGTCAGATGGATAGATAGAAAATTCTCCCATTCTCTTTTCTTTTTTTTTGTTTTGTCTTTTGGTGGTTTTGGTATTAGGGCAATAGTGGCTTCATAGAATGACTTAGAGAGGATTCCTTCTTTCTCTATCTTCGGAATAGTTTCAGTAGGATTGTAGCCAATTCTTCTTTGACTGTCTGGTAGAATTCAAATGTGAATCTGTCTTGTCCTGGACTGTTTTTGTTGGCAGTTTTAAAATTACCATTTCAATCTCGCTGCTTGTTATTGGTCTGTTCACAGTTTCTATTTCACCTGGTTTAATCTAGGAGGGTTGCATATTATTAGGAATTTGTCCATCTCCTATAGATTTTTTAAGTTTGTATATATAAAGGCCTTGAATTATCTTTCGTATTTCTGTGGTATCAGTTGTAATATCTCCTATTTTTTTTTCTAATCGAGCTTATTTGAATCTCCTCTCTTCTTTTCTTTGTTAATCTCACTAATGGTCGATCAATTTTTAAAATTATATTTTAAGTTCTGGGGTACATGTGCAGATTATGCAGGATTGTTACATAGGTATACACATGCCATGGTGGTTTGCTGCCTCCATTCCCCTGTCATCTACATTAAGTATTTCTCCTAATGTTATCCCTCTCCAATCCTTCCATCCCCTGCTATCACTCCCCTAGCACCCCCAACCCCCAACAGGCTCCAGTGTGTGATATTCCCCTCCCTGTGTCCATGTGTTCTCATTGTTCAACACTCACTTATGAGTTAGAACATGTGGTGTTTGGTTTTCTGTACTTGTGTCAGTTTGCTGAGAATGATGGTTTCCAGATTCATCTATGTCCCTGCAAAGGGCATGAACTTATCCTTTTTTATGGCTGCATAGTATTCCATGGTGTATATGTGCCACATTTTCTTTATCCAGCCTATCTTTGATGGGCACTTGGGTTGGTTCCAGATCTTTGCTGTTGTAAACAGTGCCACTATGAACATACATGTGCATGTGTCTTTATAATAGAATGATTTATAATCCTTTGGGTATATACCCGGTAATGGGATTGCTGGGTCAAATGGAATTTCTACTTCTAGATCTTTGAGGAAGCGCCACACTGTCTTCCACAATGGTTGAAATAGTTTACACTCCCACCAAGAGTGTAAAAGTGTTCCTTTTTCTCCACATCCTCTCCAGCATCTGTTGTTTCCAGATTTTTTAATGATCACCATTGTAACTGGCATGAGGTGGTATCTCAATGTGGCTTTGATTTGCATTTCTCTAATGACCAATGATGATGAGCTTTTTCTCATGTGTTTCTTGGCCACATAAATGTCTTCTTTTGCAAAGTGTCTAATCATATCTGTCACCCACTTTTTGATGGGGTTGTTTTTTCTTGTAAGTTTGTTTAAGTTCTTTGTAGACTCTGGATATTAGCCCTTTGTCAGATGGGTAGATTGCAGAAATTATTTCCCATTCTGTTGGTTGCTGGTTCACTCTAATGATTGTTTCTTTTGCTGTACAGAAGTTCTTAAGTTTAATTAGATCCCATTTGTCTATTTTGGCTTTTGACGCCATTGCTTTTGGTGTTTTAGTCATGAAGGCCTTGCCTATGCCTATGTCCTCAATGGTATTGCTTAGGTTTTCTTCTAGGGTTTTTATGACGTTAGATCTTATGTTTAAATCTTTAATCCATCTGGAGTTAATTTTTGTGTAAGGTGTCGGGAAGGGGTCCAGTTTCAGCTTTCTGCACATGGCTAGTTAGTTTTCCCAACACCATTTATTAAATTGGAAATCCTTTCCCCACTGGTGGTTTTTGTCAGATTTGTCAAAGATCAGATGGTTGTAGATGTGTGGCATTATTTCCAACACATAGACTCAAAATACAGGGATGGAAGAAGATTTACCAAGCACATAGAGAGAGAGAGAGAGGTAAAAAAAAAGCAGGGTTTGCAATCCTAGTCTCATAAAACAGACTTTAAACCAACAAAGATCAAAAGAGACAAAGAAGGGCATTACATAATGGTAAAAGGATCAATGCAACAAGAAGAGCTAACTATCCTAAATACATATGCACGCAATACAGGAGCACTCAGATATACAAAGCAAGTTCTTAATGACCTACAAAGAGACTTAGACTCCCCCCACAATAACAGTGGGAGACTTAAACACTCCACTGTCAATATTATACAGATCTTTAAGTTATTTTTAAAAGTACAGTTAAGTTTTTATTGCCTGTAGTCACCCTGTTGTGCTATCAAATAGTAGGTCTTATTCATTCTCTCTATATATTTTTGTATCCATTAATCACCCCCACCTCCCCTCCAACCCTTCACTACCCTTCTCAACCTCTGGTAACATCATTTTGTATGTCCTTTTAACATGATCAGTAATTCAGCTTTGCCTTAAATCAAGTTTCCATTCATGGGTCTCTTTCTTTTATTTTCTTTTTTATTTTTTGAGACAGGTTCTTGCTTTGTTGCCCAGGCTAGAGTACAGTGGTACAATCATAGCTCACTGCAGCCTCAACCTCCTGGGCTGGGCTCAAGTCATCCTCCCACCTTAGCCTCTCAAGTAGCTGGGACTACAGGTACACACCATCATGCCCAGGCTGACTTTTGTATTTTCAGTATAGACAGAGTTTCACCATGTTGCGCAGTCTGATCTTGAACTGCTGGCCTCAAGTGACCCTCTTTTCTTGGCTTCCCAAAGTTCTGGAATGACAGGCATGAACTAGCATCCCTGGCCTCATGAATCTTTTTCTAAGCTCTCTGTTCTGTTAGATATCTGTGACTAGTATTGCATTAGTCTCTTTGAACACTATCATATTGTTTCATTTACTCTATCTTTATAATAAATCTTGATATCCAGTGGGTCCCACAGGGTTGGCTCTCCAGGACTGTCCTGGATCTTTTTGACCCTTTGTGCTTTTATGTAAATTATAGACTCAACTCATTGGGTTCCATAAAAACAATGTAAAACAGACAACCCTCTTTCATAATGTGATTGAAACTATAGGCTTTACTAAAACATTGTCACTGTCACTCCCCTCATGCCCTCATTTCCTTCCTAACTCAATTTTGATTCCAGGTATAACCAATTCTTTGCAAATACCTTAAATTCCCTAAACTGCCTTGTCCCTCTCTTCCTTCTTCATACTTCTCCCACATAATTGCTTAATTACTCTGTGCCTCTACCCCATCAGCTAAAATTGCTGGAGAAAAACAAATAACTATACTGAGTGGTTTCATTTAAAATTCGTAACCATGGATCTCAGATGGTCACTCAAAACTGTCTAAATTTTCAGTTACACTTGCCATTCTCCAAAAGTACTGCTATCATACCTTTCCCTCTTCTCAAACCTCCTATTCCTGTGCCTCCTGTCCTGACTCTCAGCTGATGCTCTTGCTTCATACCTCACTGAATAAGTCAGAGCAAAGATCAGAAACTCCCTCATTATCTCATCTCCAGCACCCACAGTGTCTGTCCTCCCTGCTGTGCTAAGAATGAACTCTCCCTCTCAAAGGCTGACTCCTTCACTTGTGTTCTGGATCTCATCACTCATTTTTCAAGACACCTCCTTTTTTTATTCTCTCTCTTCTATGTCATCCCTTGTTTACCTTCCATGAATTAACTTCCATCAACATAAAAGCAGACACTATTATCAACCTAACAAATAGGCAAAACCTCTTAGGATCTCTTTTTTCAGCTAATATATACCAGGAGAAGTAGTATGATGCAATGGTTATGGGCATAAACTCTGATGGAAGACTCTTCAGGTTCAAATTTCTCTGCCACTAACCCCCATTGTGGTCCTGGGCAAGTTCCCTTGTTCAGTAGAGGAGCCACTAGCTACATGTGGCCATTTACATTTACGTTTACATTGATTAAATTAAATTAAATTAAATTAAAAATTCAGTTCTTCATTTGGACTAGTCACATTTCAAGTGGGGCTAGGGTCTACCACATTGGATGGTACAAATACAGAACTACTCCATTACTGCAGGAAGTTCCATTGGACACGACTGGTCTAGAGTAGGTGCATTCCCCTTCCCAGTTTTATTCTATCATGTTACCATTTTAATAACAGAGCACTTATTGCTCTCTGATATATTTTGTGTTTACCTGTTTATTTGTTTATTTATTGCCTATCTTTTCCTATTATAATACAAGCTCCGTGAGAGCAGGTTCTGCTTCACTATTTGATTCCCAGTGTCTAGAACGGTGCATGATGCTACTGAGTTAAACAAATATTTATTCAATGATGGCTGATCAGACATTTAAAAAGTTTTGGGCTAAGAGGAGGAATGTTTACCTAGACATAGTGTACTCATTTTCATGTTGCTCCCGGATATTAACTGTGGTATATTGATAGTGAGGGATAAAGTGATTACTAATATTTTGAGGTTGGTGGACTTCAGAAAAAAGGAAAAACAATTGTGCTGAGACTCAGAGACTGGGCCCTGATTTTTACATGCTACATCAGCTGTGGAATATTATGAACAAGGCTAGGCATGACTGGAATATTTGAAAGTTTAAAAATTTGAAAACACATGTGAACCATTGTTTGGGAATTACGAACTTAATGTGTGGGCTTGCTTGTTTTGAAGTAGGCTGCCTCACATTCTTAAGAATGATTATTGCAATATTGCTTATGATAGCAAACAATTGGAAACAACTTAAATGTTCACCAACACAGGAACAGACAAATACATTATGATACAGTCATACAATGAAGCATTATGGAATAGTAAAATGACCAAACCATATCTCTATTTTATCAGTGTAAGCAGACCTCAAAAACCTAGCAAAGAGTTGAAAAGAGCAATTAGTAGATGAATAAATATGCTGTAAACATTTAAGTTGCATCTATGATCACATAGATGAGTAATTCAAGTTTTAAAAATTTTGATGCTAAGAACACATTTGGATGGGTACCTCTAGGACGAGAGGGCCTGGGACAGTACAATGGACTTCAACAGCATCTGCAAAGTTTTGTTTCCTTAGAAACCTTGAAATCTAACATGAGACTATATTAATATTCAAACAATCAGGATGTTTGATGTTATTCTCTAGAATTTGCTGTATATTTGAAACATTTTAAAATTTTAAAAAAGGAACTAAGCTGTATCTGCATCAAGTGATGGCACATTCATTCAACTTTCATTCAACAGGATTTCTTGAGAACCAACTGTGTGTGTTATTGTGCTGGTTGCTAAGGGTTCCAGAGAAGTCATGTAGGACATAGGCCTTGCTGCCTAAAAGCCTGCTGTCTTAGTTGAAATGACAGTATATCTTTGCACTGAGCAGTTAAGCCATAGAAGGAGCATATAACTATGTGTCAAAACAAGGAGTTCTAAAGAAGCTTGGAAATCCAAGTTCCAAGGTGGAGAAAACCTGGAGGAGAGGTAATTTGAAGAGTGAATTTGAATAGACAGAAGGAAAGAAAGTTAAGTTTCCAGCCTGGATAAGCACCAAACGGAAAATTTGAAAGGGATAAGTAAAAATTATCCTGTAGAAGTTAAGAGGTTTTTTGGGGGGTCTTCTTGGAGAAAAAATTAAATAGATAATATGAGACACTGAGATGCTTAATACTGTATCTGTGAATACAAACATCCAACAGGTAAGTGGGGAAACTTTCATAGCTATGAGGAATTGGAGTGACTTGGCTGATTTGATTTCTTTGACTTCAACTGACTGTGCTGTGCAGATTAGACTGGAATAAAGGAAGATGAGAAGCAAGAAACTCAGCTAAGTGGCTATTTCATCAGTCTAACAGTTAGAAAATGCGGACTTGAAGTCAGGTGGTAGTAATGAGAATGGAGGGAAACAAAAAACAACACCTAATGTTTCCAAGCAGGGCAGGTATTATTGGCCATATTTTACAAAGGTACAGGGAGAGCAGGCAGTTTTTCCAAAGATATTATACATATTTAAGTGCCAGAGGCTGGAATCAAATTCAGGTCTTTTTTTCCTCCAAAGTTTGTGAGTTGAGATTTTGAAAAGTGGATCAAAAGGACTTGAGGGGCAATTGGATTTAGAGAAAGAAGAATGAAAGAAAAATTAGGTTTTTGTTGGCAGTGAAGTGCCTGATGGAAACCGGACATTTGCACTGGTAAGCTGGTTTGGTGGAGAACAAAATGCATTCAGTGTGGAAGATGGAAAGATTGTTGATGGTGGGCCATCCCAGGGCAGATGGTTTGTAGACTCTTGCAGCGCTGGTGGCTTAAGCTCTCAGATTTAAAGCGTTGAAAGTTATTACCACAGAGTGGTAATTTAATTCTGGACAGGAGTTCCCAGAATGAATGCATAGACATAAAGAGAAGGGCAGAGTGTATGAGGAATGGCCACAGTTATGACTTTTCACTTAATGGAAGTGCCAACAGGAAAGCAAGAGAGGACAATTGGATAGAGGAGAAAAACAAGGTTTGCTTGCTTGTTTGTTTTGTGCCACTGACGCTTGTTCATTGAAGAAGATTATATAAAGAAGTGGGTGGTTGAATATGTCAAATACAAACATACCTCATGTTCTTGTGGATTGATTTATTGTGCTTTATAGATGTTGCATTTTTTACAAATTGAAGGCTTGTGGCAGCCCTGTGTCGAGCAAAGAGCAAGACAGTTGGTGCCATTTTCCTAACAGTATGTTCTCATTTTGTATCTCTGTGTCACATCTTGGTAACTATTGCAATATTTAAAAATTTTACATTAATATTATGTCTGTTTTGTGATCTGTTATCAGTAATATTTGATGTTACTATTGTAATTATTTTGATAAACCACAAACTGTGTTTATAAGGTGAACTTAATGAATGTGTGTGTTCTGACTGCTCCATTGACCAGCCATTCCTCCAAGTCTCTTCCTCTCCTCGGGCCTCCCTATTGCCTGAGACAAAACAATGTTGAAATTGAACCAAGTAATAACCCTACAATGGTCTTTAACTGTTCAAGTGAAAGGAAGAGTCACATATCTCTCACTTTAAATCAAAAGGTAGAAATGATTAAACTTAGTGAGGAAGGTGTGCCAAAAGCCAAGACAGGCCAAAAGCTAGGCCTCTTGCACCAAACAGTTAGCCAAGTTGTGAATGCAAAGGAAAAGTTTTTTTTTTTTTTTTGAAGAAAATTAAAAGTGTCACTCTAGTGAACACACAAGAATGATAAGAAAGGGAAACATTCTTATTGCTGATATGGAGAAAGTTTTAGCCTCCAGTTTTAGTATCCCATTTTGGTCTAGATGCTAAAGCTAGCCACAACATTCCCCAAGCCAAGGCCTAATCTAGAGCAAGGCTCCAGATCTCTTCGAGTCTGTGAAAGCTGAGAGAAGTGAGGAGAAAAACTGGAAGCTAGCAGAGGTTGGTTCATGAGGTTTAAGGAAAGAAGCCATGTCTGTAGCATAAAAATGCAAGATGAAGCAGCAAGTGCTTATGTGGAAGCTTCACCAGGTTAGCCAGAAGATCTAAGATAACTGATAAAGGTGGCTACACTAAACAACAGATTTTCAATGTTAATCCAAAAGCCTTCTAGTGGAAGAAAATGCCATCTAGGACTTTCACAGCTAGAAAGGAGAAGTCAGTACCTGGCTTCAAAGCTTCACAGGACAGGCTGACTCTCTTGTTTGGGGCTAATGAAGCTGGCGACTTTAAGTTGAAGCCAGTGCTCATTTTCTATCATGAGAATTCTAGGGTCCTTAAGAATTGTACTAAATCTATTCTGCATATGCTTTATCAGTGGAACAACAAAGCCTAGCTGGCAACACATTTGTTTTTAGCATGGTTTACTGAATATTTTAAGCCCACTGTTAAGATCTACTGCTCTGAAAAATATTTCAAAATATTATTGCTCATTGACAATGCACCTAGTCACTCAAGAGTTCCAATGGAGATATACAAGAAGATTAATGTTGTTTTCATGTCTGCTAGCACAATATCCATTTTTCAGTCGTAGATCAAGGAGTAAGTCCAAATTTCAAGTCTTATCGTTTGAAAAATACGTTTTTTAAGGCTTTAGATGTCATAGATAGTGGTTGTCTGATGGATCTGGGCAAAGTAACCTGAACTTCTGGGAAAGATTTTCCATTATAGATGCCATTAAGGACATTAATGATTCATGGGAGAAGGTTAAAATATCAATGTGAACAGAAGTTTGGAAGAAGTTGGTTTCAAGTCTCATGAATGACTCTCAGGGGCTCAAGACTTCAGTGGAAGAAGTAACAGTAGATGTGTTGGAAATAGCAAGAGAACTAGAATTAGAAGTGGATCCTGAAGATGAGACTGACTGTACAATCTCATAGTCAAATATAAAGGGGTAAAGAGTTGCATTTTATAGATGAGCAAAGACAGTGGTGTCTTGAGATGGAATCTACTACTAGTAAAGATACTATGAACATTGCTGAAGTGGCAACAAAAGTCTCAGAATTATACATACACTTAGCTGTTGAAGCAGTGGTAGGGCTTGAATGGATTGTGTTCCATTTTGAAAGAAACTCAACTTTGGGTGAAATGCTATCAAACTACAGAGAAATCTTTGTAGAAGGAAGAGTCAATTGCTTTGGCAAAGTTCAATGTTGTCTTAGTTTTAAAAATTTCCACAGACACCCTAGCCTTCAGCAACTGCCACTGTGATCAGTCAGCAGCCATCCACATTGAGGATGTGGAAGAGAGCCATCTACCCTTTTGATCAGCAAAGCGATTATGACTCACCAAAGGCTCAAATATTCATTAACACTTTTTAGCAATAAAAGTGTTTTAAATCAAGACATATATGTTTTTAAAGACATAATGCTATTACACATTTATAGACTATAGTATAGGGTAAACATAACTTACAAGTGCGGGAAAACCAAAAAATGTGTGTGACTCACTTTATTGTGATATTTATTTTATTACAGTGGTTTGGAACCAAACCCAAATATCTCTGAGGTATGCATGTACAATAAATAGTGTTGGTTAAAGAGGATGACAACTGATGCTGGAGAGTTGTAATATTCTGTGATTGTACAAAAATGCCACAGGGTTAAGAAGAGATCTAGAAAGTGTGGTTTTTAGACTTTTATCTTTCACATACCAGTAATAGTTCAAAAAAAAGATTTGGGAGAACTAAATAAGACCATTAGAATATCACAATCTTTTATCAATCTAATTTTTATAAAAGAAAGAAAATATTTTTTTCACATGAATTTAGAAGGCTATAATCATAGGATAAAGGAATGTCTTGTCCTGAGGGCAGCATTTTTGATGTGAACGGATTCTAAGTTTATCTATTCTGGAGCAGATTTGCGAACTTGCATTTGGAAGCCACTGGGCCAATATATGTGCCTCCTCTGACTCCCTCTCCCAGTAAATCTAGTATGTTATTGTCTTTATTTATTATTATTATATTGAGACAGGGTCGCACTCTGTCACCCAGGCTGGAGTGCAATGGCATGATCTTGGCTCATTGCAACCTTCGCTTCCTGCGTTCAAGCTATTCTCCTGCCTCAGCCTCCTGGGTAGCTGGGACTACAGGTGCGTGCCACCATGCTCAGCTAATTTTTGTACTTTTAGTAGAGATGGGGTTTCATTATGTTGGCCAGGCTGGTCTCAAACTTCTGACCTCAAGTGATCTACCTGCATCGGCCTCCCAAAGTACTGGGATTACAGGCATGAGCCATGGTGACAGTCTTGTCTTTAAAACTAACTTTTGTTTATAAAACATCCTTTCTCAGGGCCCCAAAGATGAGGTTTCAGGAAGTTGAGTAGATCCTTATACATATAATGGAGCAGGTTAAAAATAACCACGTGGTAGAGAATTGCTTGTGGAACATTCTTCCTGGTGAGAGCAGCACGTGTACTGATGAGAGATGGAGATTGTGGAAGTAGTAATAGCTCTGTGAAATTATAGTTAAATTATCACACATGGCCAGGAGAAAAGCCATGGATTATTTATTCATTGGCATTTAGAGTTATATTCAGTAACCAATCCAGGAGTCTGATTATTCTCTAAGTCCAATTATCCTGGTAATGTAGACAATCCTAACTCTGCAGAGGAGCTACTGAAATTCTAGAATATTCTGTCTTCCTTTTATGCTGCCTGCCCCATCCATAATGGAGATTTATCAGCATTTGAGTTTGCATGAACTGGGCAAACTCAAAACTGGGCAGACCTCAAGGAAGTGGGCTGGCTTGGAGCTAGATCGGATTCAGAAATAAAATAAAAAGGCACTTTATGTGGACATACTGTGTGATGGTAAAAGAAAATAAAAATAAATTAATAAATAAAAAGACACTGTGCTGTGGTCCATTGCAGCACAGGCTCAAACAGGATGTTTATAAATGGAACCTGAAAATTTATTGTACAGAAACAGTTTTTTGCTGACTTAGGGAAGAATAAGAGACTAATTATGCAGGCTCAACTAACAACAACAAAAATGTATTATACATTACAATCTGTTTTGCTTTTTAAAAATAAATAGCTCTTAAGCAGACACTGAAATTAACAGATTTCAGTGTCAAAAGATTAAAATTTCCCACCTACTCACCACAAAATATTATCCTTTATCTATAGCATATGTTTCAATTGGTTCTGCAATTATATTTGGTAGTTATTTTTTTCCCACCAACTGTTCTTTTAATTTTGAAGATACTGTATTTGTTCAATTTTTTTCATTTGTGTGCTCTACAAGAAACGGGTATTTCTAAGTTCTGGGGATAATCTTCTACAGATTAAAATAACACTATGATAATGCTAATGAAAACATTAAGATGAAAAACATTTTCACAGAAAGTACTCTATGTCATCAGACAGTCTCTAAGAATAAAATCAACATCACTTATAAAACATATTTTAAAAGGCACGACTTAGTTTTTCCTGCTGTTATTGTACGTTATAAATAAATACAGAAAAGAACAGATAACATGCATGTACAGTTTAATGAATAATTATAAGGCAACTGCCCAGGTAACCACGATTGAGATTAGGAAATTGAACATTGCCAGCCCCAAAGGAAGTCCTTCCCAATCGCTTCCCTCATTGTTCTTTAGAGGCGACAAATATCTTACATTTTAAAATAATAATTTCTTGCTTTTAAAAAAGTTAAGCTACCTATCTAAGCATCCCTAAACAATATAGTTTAGTTTTGTCTGCTTTTGAATTTATATCTCTAGCTGCTTTTAAGATTTTCTTTTTGTCTTTAGTTTTCAGCAGCTTTACTAAGATACGTGTTGGAATTGTTTGCCCCTCCTGAATCTTCTGCTGGTTTTGGAAAATTCTGTGCCATTATATCTTCAAATATTGCTTCTACTTCATTCTCTTTTTCCCTTTGTTCTGAACTCTGATTATATTAGACCTTTGTTTCTTTATGTGATTTTCTGTATTTTCCACTCTTTTACTTCTCCATTTGCGATTCAGGATTTTATTCCTGACCTATCCTCTTCTAAGCTACTGTTTCTCTTCAGCTTTATCTAATTTGCTCTTAAACCCACTCACTGAATTCTTAATTTCAGATATTGTCATTTTTAGCTTTAAAATTTCCATCGATTCTTTTAAAATCATTTTCTTATCTACTGGAATCTCTCATTTTGTCATCTACATTTATATTTTATAACTTTAATATCCAGATTGTTTGTGGGTGTATTTCTATTTGCTGCTTTTAAAAAATTCTACGTTTTTGTTCAAAAATTTTTTTTCTTTTCAAATTACTGGTTAGTTTTGATTGGGTTCTGCAAAGTAAATGTAGAAAATTGTAGGGATTATTTCAGGCTTTGGCTGATTTTTATATCTTCTAGAGAGACGTTACTGTTTCATCTGTCAGTCAGTTAGGCTAGGGACTGATCAATTTAATTTGGTTAAATATTGAGCTGATTGAAAACTAGAGCCTGGCTGGGTATGGTGGCTCTTGCCTGTAATCCCAGCACTTTGGGAGGCCAAGGCAGGTGGATCACTTGAGGTCAGGAGTTCGAGACCAACCTGGCCAACATGATAAAACTTCCTCTCTACTAAAAATACAAAAATTAGCCAGGCATGGTGGCGGTTGCTTGTAATTCCAGCCACTCAGGAGGCTGAGGCAGGAGAATCGCTTGAACCTAGGAGGTAGTAGAGGTTGCAGTGAGCCGAGATTGCACCACTGCACTCCAGCATGGGTGACAGAGACTCCATATCCAAAAAAAAAAAAAAAAAAAAAGAAAGGAAAAAGAAAAGAAAAGAAAACAAAACAAAACTGGACTCTAGTCCTCGTGAAGGGTCCATTTCCAGTTTATCCTTACTTCTGAGGCGAGACCGTTTGGGATTCTCACCAAAAGCCAGAGCCTCTCTGCAGGAGGTGAACTTCAGTACCCAGTCCTATGAATTCTGCCCAGCTTCTCAGTCTCTTAGCTACCATTTACTGTTGGCATTCTCAGCCTCTCGGCTCTCATCTTCAAGTTGGCATATGCCTTGAGGGCAAAACCGTTTCAAACTTTGGGCTTACTTCTCTGTGCTATCTTCATCTCCTAAACCTTGGCCAAGTCCTTGCTGCTTTTGTAGTGTTCCAAAAACCTTTTTCTTAATTGTGATTGTCAAATGATCATTTATTAAGGTAATTTTATATTTCAATACTCTTTAATTAGTTGGACATTCCACTGTCCCACTATTGATGTCATCTATGATATCTTGAGAGTGGTGGCTGTCACCACTGCAGCCCACAGACTGGGCAGTCCCCAGGATCTCTTTAACAGTTCTGGAGAGCTCTCAGGCTAAAGATAGATGCCCTATCTATCTGTCAGTGTTGAGAATCTCCTCAAAACTGGTATTTCCACTGTGTTTAATGTTTGTCTGTTTCTTTTAGTCACTTGGAAGTTCCTTGAGGCCTTTGATGATCAGCACAGAGGCAGAAGTTACCACCTCAATCTGGGCCAGTCTGTTCTGAATGGTCAGTTTCACTGTAATCCTAAACCTTCCAGTCACTGGTTGCCTTGATGATGTTATCACCAATCTTTTTTGGAGACAGACATGACAGACAATGAGGTCTTGCTCTGTTGCCCAAGCTGGAGTGCAGTAGCACAATCATAGCTCACTGCAGCCTTGAACTTCTAGGCTCAAGCAGTCCTCCCACTGCAGCCTTCTGAGTAGCCAATACAGTCATGTACCACCATGCCTCACTAAATTTTTTATTTTTTGTAGAGACAGAGTCTTGTTATGTTGCCCAGGCTGATCTCAAACTCCTGGCCTCAAGCGATTCTCATGCTTCAGCCTCTGAAAATGTGGGATTATAGGTGTGAGTCACTGAACCTGGCCCTTCAATTTTATTTTTCTATGTGATTTTTTTTTTAGTATGGCAATTCAATATCTCCAGCACTAGTTATTGAAAAGTCTATCACTATGCCCTGAATAGGCAGTGTCACTTCTGTGATCTATCACTGTGTCTTATGTTCCATATTTCTGTTCCTAGACTAATATCACACTATGTACATTACTGTGGATTTAAAAATAAGTCTTGAGATCTGGTAGATCTCAAATTCACCTACCTTCTCTTCTTCAAAGTTTTTGGCTATTTTTGGCTCTTTGAACTTCCATATAAATTTTAGAATTAGCTTGCCGAGTATTACCAAAAAGATCAAAGCAAAGCAAATCAAAACAAAAACAGACTTATTTCTTGATATTGTACTAAATTGCCACTTTACAATATTGAATTTTTTAATGCACTGATATTATATATTTTGCCACTATACAGATCTCCTTTACTGACTTTCAATAAGGTTTTATAATTTTTTCCATAGAAGTATTTCATATCTTTTGTTAGCTTTATCCCTATATATTACATATTTTTATGACTATAACTGAATTTAGTACATTAATTTGATATTCTTTGCAACCCTTATACAACCCTCTCCTCAATACAATGCAAAATAAAAAGCACTCTCACTTTATTCCTGATCTCAAGGTGAAATTTATTTATTTATGTAGAGATGGGGCCTTGCTATGTTGCCCAGGCTGAACTCAAACTCCTGGACTCAAGTGAACCTTCTATCTAAGCCTCCTGAGTAACTGGGAATACCTGTCGGGGGAAATTTTTAAGATTGAGGATGTTCCCCTCTAGTCTTACGTTGCTAAGGTGTTTTGTTGTTTGTTTGTTTTAATCATGAATGTGTGTTGAATTTTCTATCACACTATTCTTCTTGTTTCCGTTGTTTTTTTTCCCCTCTAATCTGTTAACGTAGTGAACTACAGTAATTGATTGTTTAAAGTTAAACTTATCTTAAATTCCTGAAGTAGATCAATCTGATATTGAAGTAAGTTTGCTAATTATTTGTTCAGAATTTTTCCATGTATGTTCATAAGTAAAGTTGGTGTGTAATTTTCCTATTTCATAACATCTTCATTAGAGTTTCTACTAAGGTTATGTAAGCTTCATAAAATAATTTGGGGAGTATTCCTGCTTTCCTATTTTCTAGAATAGTATGTGTAAAATTATTTCTTATTTGAATGTTGGCGGATACTCTGTTGCAGCCATCTAAGCTTATAAATTGCTTTTGTGGAAAGATATTTGACTTCTGATTTCAGTTTCTCCACATCCATACCAACATCTATTGTTTTTTAACTTTTTAATTATGGCCATTGAGTAAGGAGGGTGTCTCATTGTAGTTTTAATTTGCATTTCCTTGACTCGCAGTGATTTTGAGCATTTTTCATATGTTTCCTGGCTATTTATATGTCTTCTTTGGGGAAATGTCTATTCATGTCCTTTGCCCACCTTTTGATGTGATTATTTTTTTTCTTGCTCATTTGTTTGAGTTATTTGTAGATTCTGGAAACTAGTCCTTTGTCAGATGTACAGTTTGCAAATATTTTCTCCATTCTGTGGGCTGTTTACTCTGATGATTATTTCTTTTACTGTGCAGAAGCTTTTTAGTTTAATTAGGCTCAATTATTTATTTTTGTTTTTGTTGCCTTTGCTTTTGGGGTCTTAGTCATGAATTCTTTGCCAGGCCGATGTCTAGAAGAGTTTTTCCAACATTATCTTCTAGAATTTTTATGGTTTCAGGTCTTAGATTTAAGTCTTTTATCCATCTTCAGTTGATTTTTTTTTTGTATAAGATGAGAGATAGGGATCCAGTTTTAGTCTACATGTGGCTTGCTAGTCCCACACCATTTATCAAATAGGATGTTCATTCCCCAATTTCTGTTTTTGTATGCTTTGTTGAGGATCAGTCGGTTGTAAATATTTGGCTTTATTTCTAGGTTCTCTATCCTGTTCCATTGGCCTACTTTTAAACCAGTACCGTGCTATTTTGTAGTATAATTTGAAGTCTAGTAATGTGATAACTCCAGATTTGTTCTTTTAGGTTAGGATTGCTTTGGCTATTTGGGCTCTTTTTGGTTCCATGTGAATTTTAGGATTGTTTTTTCTAATTCTGTGAAAAATAATGTTCATGTTTGATCGGGATTGCATTGACTCTGTAGATTGCTTTGGGCCGTATGGTCATTTTCACAATATTGATTCTTCTAATCCACGAACATGCGTTGCATTTCCATTTTTTTGTGTCATCTATGATCCACTTTGGCAGTGTTTTGTAGTTTTTCTTGTAGTAATCTTTCACCTCCTTGGTTAAGTATATTCCTAGGTGTTTTTTGTTTTGTTTTGTTTTGCATTTGTTGTAAAAGGGATTGAGTTCTTGATTTAATGCTCATATTGGTCACTGTTGGTGTATACTCATGCCACTGATTTAAGTACATTTATTTTGTAACCTGAGACTTTATTGAATTTGTTTATTGCACGTAGGCATCTTT
Source organism: Saimiri boliviensis (assembly GCF_048565385.1). Classification (NCBI taxonomy): domain Eukaryota; kingdom Metazoa; phylum Chordata; class Mammalia; order Primates; family Cebidae; genus Saimiri; species Saimiri boliviensis. The sequence continues at coordinate 53,728,702 of NC_133450.1, read as the reverse complement.
TTGAGGAGTCTTTAGGATTTTCTAGGTATGTGATCATATTATCTGCAAGCAGTGATAGTTTGACTTCCTCTTTTCCAATTGGGATGCCCTTTATTTCTTTCTTTTGCTTCACTTCTCTGGGCAGGACTTCCAGAACAGTGTTGAATAGGAGTGGTGACAGTGGGCATACTTGTCTTGTTCCTGTTCTCAGGGGGAATGCTTTCAACTTTTCCCCATTTAATATGATGTTGGCTCTGAGTTTGTCATACATGGCTTTTATTATTTTGACGTAAGTTCCTTTTATGCCTAGTTTTTTGAGAGTTTTTATCATAAAGGGATGCTGGATGTTGTCAAATGCTTTTTCTGCATCTACTGAGATGATGATATGGTTTGTTTTAATTCTGTTTATGTGATGTATCACATTTATTGACTTGCATATGTTTAACCATCCCAGCATCTCTGGGATGAAACCTACTTGGATTATGTATTATCTTTTTGATTTGCTGTTGGATTCAGCTAGCTAGTATGAATCAATGTTAATGTTTGTTAAGTGCTTTTTCTGTGTCTTTTGAGATAATCATTTGTTTTTCCTCCTTTATTCTATAAATGTGGTAAATTCCACATAGGATATATCTGGGTGGTTCTTTTTAGCTTATCCCTACTGTAGACAGAAACTATATTTTATATGATTTCTGTATTGCAAAATCTGTTTAATTCCCTTCGTGACATGGCCAGGGTTTACTTTTGTAAATATTCTGAGGAAATTTGATAAGAACATGCATTCTGCAACTGTTCAGTGCTGTGTTTTAAGTATACCAATTATGTCAAGTTTATTTATCATATTATTCAATTTATCTATTTATTTATTTAATTATTTTGAGATGGAGTCTTGCTCTGTCACCCAGGCTGGAGTGCAGTGGTATGGTCTTCACTCACTACAATCTCTGTCTCGTGGGTTCAAGCAATTGTCTGCTTCAACCTCTTGAGTAGCTGGGATTACAGGCAACTGCCACATCCCCTGGCTAATTTTTGTATTTTTAGTAGAGATGGGGTTTCACTATCTTGGCCAGGCTGGTCTTGAACTCCTGGCCCTGTGATCCACCCATCTTGGCATCCCAAAGTGTTGGGATTACAGATGTGAGCCACCGTGCCTGGCCCTAAATATTTATATTTGTATTGATTGGTTTTGTATATTAATTCAGAGATGAATTGAAAGGTATGTGTTAACATCTTTCATCAGATGATAGGTTTTTCTGTTCCCTTTTTCTTCCCTTAATTTTGGCTTTATACCTTTTTGGAACATATGATATAGTACATGCAAATTTAAATAGTTACATATTTCCTATTATACTTACCAGCGCTTTTTAAAAGCAGTTTTATTGAGATATAATTCATATAACATAAAATTAATCTTTTTAAAATTGTACAAATCAATGGTTTTAGTATGTACACAGAGTTGTGCAACCATTAACAAAATCTAATTTTAAACATTTTTATCATCCCAAGAAGCAACTTCATACCAATTAACAACCGCTTCCTATCCTTTTCCCCACACCTTCTCACCTACGACCCTTGGAAACCACTAATCTACTTCCTGGCTCTATAAATTTGACTATTCTGTACATTCATATAAATGGAATAATACAATATATGGTCTTTTGTGACTAGTGTCTTTTACTTAGCATAGACCCATATGTTGAATATATACATAGACATGAATTCAAAAAGCACCTTATCTCAGATTACTTTGAAGGAAGTGAACATGATTTTATTGGAAAGCTTAGATGTCTCAAAAATAGAAGTAACTGTGTTGTAGGTGCTGATATTTTAAAAGTTGGAATAAAATAGAAATGTGAAAATGAAAATTTCATGTATTTTAAATCTGTATGTTTAGTTAAAATAAAGTGTTATAAATAAATACAGGATAGTGTTATCTAGTTAAATATTTTAGTTGAGCAAAACGTCTTTGGGATTCTCATTATTTGAAAAATGGAAATCACCTTATATTGGAGCATATCAGCATATCTAACATGCCTATTAACTAGATCATCTCTCTACATAATTCTTTTCAATAATACAGGGTAAAAAATATTGTAGGAGTACACCCTGTGTATGTTGAAGGGGACACTCACACACTCTAAAAACTCTAGGCTAAGAGCCACTCTTTTAGTAACTCCTCACATAGGATTCAACATTTATTATTGATGAACCCAGAGCTAAATGTTTTCATGCATTTTCTGGTTTAATCATCACAGTACCTCAATTAAGTATATAGTTTATTTTTGTATCACCTCCATTTTACATACCAATAAATAAATGTTTAAAGAGGTTAAATAACTTGCAAAAGATTTTATAATCACTTAGTCATTAGGGAAACGGAAATCAAAACTACAATGAGATACTATCTTAAATTCAAAAAGATGGCTACTGTCAAAAAACAACAACAACAACAACAAAATAACAAGTGCTGGCAAGGATATGGAGAAATTGGAGCCCTTGTGTACTATTGGTGGGGATGTAAAATGACATAGCCACTGTGGAAAACAAGTATAGCAACTCCTCAAAAATTGAAAATAGAATTAGCATATGATCCAGCAATTTCATTTCTAGGCATATGCCCCCAAAATTTGAAAACAGGGTCTCAAAGAGATATTTGCACTCCTATGTCTATTCACAATAGACTTATTCACAATAGCTAAAATGTATAAGTTAAATGTTCACTGACAGACGAATAGATAAGCAAATGTGGCATAGGCATACAATGGAATATTATTCAGCATTAAAAAGAAAGAAAATCCTGATACATGGTATAACATGGATGAGCCTTGAGGACATTAGTCTTAGTAAAATAAGCTAGTCATAAAAACCAAGGAGTACTATATAATTCCACTTATATCAGGTACTCAGATTAGTAAAAGTCATAGAAACAGACAGTAGAATGATGGTTGCTAGAAGCTGGTATATGGATAAAATGGGAATTATTTGTTTAATGGGTATAGACTTTCAGTTTTAAAAAATGAAAAGAGCTATAAAGATGAATGGTGGTGAGGGTTGCACATTATGAATGTATTTAATACCGTTGAACTATAAATACACTTAAAAATATGATGGTATATTTTGTGTTATATGTATTTTAACACAGTAAAAAATCATATTTAAAAAAAGCCTGCCTAGTCAATAGGCAGTGCTAGGATTTCAACACTGATCTTTTTTTTTTTTTTTTTTTGAGATGGAGTTTCGCTCTTGTTACCCAGGCTGGAGTGCAATGGCGCGATCTCAGCTCACCGCAACCTCCGCCTCCTGGGCTCAGGCAATTCTCCTGCCTTAGCCTCCTGAGTAGCTGGGATTACAGGCACGCGCCACCACACCCAGCTAGTTTTTTGTATTTTTAGTAGAGACGGGGTTTCACCATGTTGACCAGGATGGTCTCGATCTCTCGACCTCGTGATCCACCCGCCTCAGCCTCCCAAAGTGCTGGGATTACAGGCTTGAGCCACCACGCCCGGCCCTCAACACTGATCTTATGCTATTCCTTGCCTCTTTGTCTTTGCTCAAGCTGCCTCCTCTGCCCAGATGTCCTTCCCTGCCTGAGCTCATCTGGCTAACACCTTTCTTCCTTTAGGACCCTGGTAAAACATTCTCTGCCTAACCCCCTTCTTCACACTGGTTAAATGTCCTGTGTACTTCCATAATTGTGCTCACAACATTGTATCTGTGCCTTTCATATTAAAAAACCAAATGTATGAGATATCAGAAAATAACTTCATTTATTTTTCCCTCAATGTGCCTGCTCCAGTTCATTCTGTAGTGCTGTTCCTTCCTACCCTTAGATGAAATCACAGGTAATTCTTTGTCTCTTCTATTTATTTTCAGGCAATGAAAATTCTTCTTGTCTCTTTAGTTTTTTCAAATGGTTCACTAATTAAAATGCCCATAGAATTAACAGTAACAATTCTAATGTCTTTAAAAATTGTTTAATAGCTTTATTCTTCCATAGCTTTCTTGAGGTATATAGCATAAAATGGTAAGTGTGCAATTTTATGATGTTTAATAAATTTATAAAGTTGTGCAACCATCAACATAATCCAGTTTTAGAAGAGTTCCATCACCCCCAAAAGTGCCCTCATAGCCATTTGCAGTCAATCTCCAACCTCCAGCTTCAGATACTCATCTACTTTTTGTTTCTATTTTTACCTTTTCTAGAACTTTTATATAAATGGAACCATAGAAATGACATATATTGTGTTTTATGTCTGACTCCTTTTACTTACCACAATGATTTTGGGGTCCAACAGTTGCTCTGGTTTGGTGTTTGTGTCCCTCCAAAATTCATGTATTGAAACTTGACTTCCAAGGTGATGATATTAAGAGATTGGGCCCTTTGGGGCATGATTAATGCCCTTATAAAAGAGGCGTTAGAGAGCTGCCTGTCTCTTTCATCTCTGCCACCACGTGACGACACAGCACTCATCCCTCCAGAGGATGCAGCAACAAGATGCTGTCTTGAAGCAGACAGCAAACCCTCATCAGACGTCAAATCTGCTGCCACCCTGATTTTGAACTTCCCAGCCCCCAGTATTGTGAGAAATAAATGTTTATTATTTATAAATAATCCAGGCTGTGGTATGTGGTTATAGCAGCGGGAATGGACTAAGATATCCATACGTTATATATCAGTAGTTTGCTCCTTTCTGTTGCTGAATAGTATTCCATGGTATACCACATTGTGTTTAACCCTTCAACAGTTCATGCATATTTGGATTATTTCCAGTTTGGGGCTTGCTGCTATGCCCGCTTACGTAAAAGTCTTTATGTGATATGGTAAGTTCAACTCTGTAAAAAACTGCCAAACCATTTTCCAAAGCTGCCCTACCATTTTACATTCTCTCTAGCAATGTAGGAATGTTCTCCACATCCTTACCAACTATGATTATTGTCTTCTTTATAGCCAGTCTAGTGAATATGTAATGGTACTTCACCGTGGTTTTGTTAGCATTTTTTAAGTGGCAGATGATGTTGAGCATGTTTTCCTATACACATTAGCCACTCCTATGCCTTTCCTAGTGATGCATCATTTCACGTAATTTGCCCATTTGTTAATTGTGTTTTTCTTTGGAATTGTATGCACACACACACACACCCACACACACACATTGGTTAAATGTCTTTCATCAGATGTAGGATTTTCAAATATTATTTCTCAAACTTTTTGTGGTCTTAATGGTATCTTTTGTAATTTTGATAAAGTCCAATTCATTGTTTCTTTCCTTTACAGATCATGCTTTTGGTGTCATATCTAAGAAACTGAGGAACCATCAAAATGTGTCATGGAACCCCAGAGAAGGAAAAGTATCAGGAAGAAGAGGAATAAGCACTGGTGTCAAAACCTGCAGAATGTCCCAAAAGGATGAATAAGGCAAAAAGGCCACTAAATTTGGAGAATAATAATAATAATGATGACTGGTTATTGATATTTACTGGCAGCTTATTTTATACCAGACCCGTTACTATGTATGATCTCACTTCTAGTTTCAGTAAAGAGGTAGAGGAATTTCAGTATTATTAGTATTATCAGCATTTCCCACTGTGCCTCTATAAATATTGGTCTCAAGAGTGTCTAACATAAGATTTGGAGATGGGAAATTCTCTTTAGGCTTGGGTTCTACAGCATTTTGGTTTTGGACAAACTACTTACCTTTCCTGAACCTCTTATCTCCTTTGTAAGAATCATCATTACCAATTTGTAGTTAGGGCTGTCGCAGGAGTTGATATATGCAAAGCACCCAGCATATTGCCTGGTCTATAGTGCATGGTCAAATATATTAATTTTAAAAATCCTAAATATTTTACTCATTAAAAAGTAACTTTCCTCCTTTCCCATCATCCAAATAATGTAACTAATACTTCTGTTTGTTTGTTTGTTTTGAGACAGAGTTTCGCTCATTGCCCAGGCTAGAGTGCAATGGCATAACCTCGGCTAACTGCAACCTTCACCTCCTGGGTTCTAGTCAGTCTCCTGTTTTAGCCTCCTTAGAAGCTGGGATAACAGGCACCTGCCACAAGGCCCAGCTAATTTTTTTGTATTTTTAATAGAGATGGGGTTTCACTATGTTGGTCAGGCTGGTCTTGAACTCCTGACCTCAGGCCGTCCACCTGCTCAGCCTCCCAAAATGCTGGGATTTACAGGCGTGAGACACCGTGCCCGGCTACTGATGTGTCTTTTTTTTTTTGAGACGGAGTTTCGCTCTTGTTGCCCAGGCTGGAGTGCAATGGCGCGATCTCGGCTCACCGCAACCTCCGCCTCCTGGGTTCAGGCAATTCTCCTGCCTCAGCCTCCTGAGTAGCTGGGATTACAGGCACGTGCCACCATGCCCAGCTAATTTTTTGTATTTTTAGTAGAGACGGAGTTTCACCATGTTGACCAGGATGGTCTCGATCTCTTGACCTCGTGATCTGCCCGCCTCAGCCTCCCAAAGTGCTGGGATTACAGGCTTGAGCCACCGCGCCTTGCTGATGCGTCTTTTTTAAGATATAATTTACATACCATACGAGTCTCCCATTTAAAATGTACAATTGAGTGGTATTTAATGTATTCACAGTGTTGTGCAACCTCACCACAGTTTATGTTAGAACATTTTCATTACTCCCAAAAGAAATGCTGTACCCATTAGCAGACTCTCTGTGACCCCCAAATCCCCTATCCCAAGGCAGTAACTAATCTACTTTCTGTCTCTATAGATTTGCTTATTCTGGATATTTCATATAAATGGAATCATATAATATGTAATCTTTTGTGGCTGGTTTCTGTTAAGAAAAATCAGAGCCAGACAATAGGTTCAAGCTGTGAAAAGAGATTTAATTCAGGGACTATGACAACAGAGAAAGAGATCTCAGCATAGAATGGTGCTTAATTCCAAATACAAGACACGTAGAGCCAGTTGAGAGTGAAGGGGTGGAGGAAAATTACTGAAGGAGACATCAAAGGTAGGGGGAATCCTTGCTAAACCTACCTAATGGGATTCTTGCAGACGGCAGGCTAGGGTGATGATCAGATGTCATGTGCAGGATGATGGAAGATGAGAAATTTGGTTACATATTGAGGATAATCAGATTTTGAGGGTGGGAGATTCTGCTAAATTGACTTAACAGGATTCTTGCTAAATCTGGGCTATGCAGTCCTGAGTACAAGACCCAAGGCTGAGGCCTAGCTGAGAAAAGGGCTTAGAGGAGGCTGACTAAAATTTGGTCAAGGAAAGGGTCTTTGTTACTTCTTTCACTTAGCATACTATTTCGTTTCATCTGTGGTGTAGCATGTATCGCCACTTCATTCCTTTTTATTGCTGAATGATATCCCACTGTATTGATAGAACAGGTTTTGTTCATCTATTATTTGTCCGTTGGATGGGCATTTGGGTTGTCTATTTTTTGGCTACTGTGAATGATGCTGCTATGAACATTTATGTACAAGTTTTTGCATGGACATATGTCTTCATTTCTTTTGGGTATGTATCTAAGGGTGGAATTGCTGGGTCATATCACAATTTTATGTTTAACTTTTTCAGGAACTACCACACTGTTTTCCAAAGAGCCATATCATTTTGCAATTCCACCAGCAGTATATAAGGGTTCCAATTTCACCACATTTTCCCCAATGTTTATTATTGTTTGTCTTTTTGAATACAGCTGTCCTGAGTGTGAAGTGGTACCTCACAGTGATTTTGATTTGCATTTCCTAATGGCTAAAAAGGCTGAGCATTAATCAATACTACTTTAAACCCAATGAAGTGTAGATAAGACCTGGGAGATTTAAAGGATAGAAAACAATCAGCAAGTGACTTATTAGCATGTTGCTGTTGGAGCCTGTTACTTGTGTCTTCAGGATCTTTCTGGGATAGGGACACATAGTGGATTTACTCATTTCCTTCAGTCTCTATTGTTTCATCAATTTATGTTCTAGGTCATTTTTTAAAATCTAATACACACACTAGTCACCTGTCATTGCATCCCTCATATGCTGCCTAAAGTTATGAAAATGAAAAAGACAAGTAGAGAGTTTGGTATCCTAGTAAGAGACTCCACAGAAATCCATAACTTGATTTGAGAAAATAGGTGCAATGCTGTGTTATTGTAGAAATCTTGAATTAGAAAATCAAACACTGCATGTTCTCACTCATAGGCAGGTGTTGAACAATGAGAACACATGGACATAGGGAGGGGAGCACTACACACTGGGGTCTGTTGGGGGGAAATAGGGGAGGGACAGCGGGGGGTGGGGAGTTGTGGGGGTATGGCATGGGGAGAAATGCTAGATATAGGTGAGGGGGAGGAAGGCAGCAAACCACACTGCCACGTGTATACCTATGCAACAATTTTGCATGTTCTTCACATGTACCCCCAAACCTAAAATGCAATGAAAAAAAAATAAAAAAATAAAAATAAGAATAAATAAATCTTGAATCACAGATCAAAAGCCCTTTTTCATGGTCATTGGTAAAAGAAAATTCTTCTATTTGTGTAGACAGGGCCAGCAAGCTTTGTTGTAAAAAGCTCAATAGCACATAGTTTTAGTTATGTGAGTCACAGAGTTTCTGTTTCAATTACTCAACCCTGCAGTTGTGGTGCAAAAGGAGCCACAGACAATAAACAAACAAGTATGATTGTATTCCAATAAAACTTTATTTACAAAAAACAGGTGTTGTGCTGAATTGGCCCACAGGTTCTAGTTTGGTGATCCCTGGTGTAGATGAACACAGAGATTCTTGAGATTTATTTCTATAGAAACCTGAAAATGGAGAAGGGAGGATGCTTTTTATTTTTCCTACGCAGAAGTTTTACAATTGTACTTGGCTTCTCATTATCCTGGGTGGGTCAACTGATTGATTTTGCAGAGATTATTTGTCTCTTTAATTTTTTATTTTTATTTTTTATTGCTAGGACAGCATCTTAGAGTCATTTAAAACTAAATCAGACAGAATTTCTAAATCACCTTTAGGGACAACTTATTCTCATTATAAACGACTTCAAAAAAATCTGAGACCAACAAAAATGTTTATTTAATTTGCCTGTTAATTTCATCAGTTATTTTCACTCAGTTTAAACTCTTTCATATGCTTCTCTTGTTTCTATTACAGTGAAAGGCCTATAAAATGATACTAATTATTGATATAACTGGTAACAGGACAGACAGCTAGGAAAATTTTTTAAAAATATCTCAAAATTCAAAGTCTAGACTACTACAGCTGTTGTCTTTAAAAACACTCTTTAAGAAGCTCAACTAAATCAAAATTTAGACTGAAGCAGGAGCATGAAGAGAATAACCTTTTGGTTGACGAGGCAAGGCAAGGCTGGGGATGGGCTGAGAAATGCAGATCCACATCTATGACCTGCCCTAGGATCCCAGGCTCTGTTATTTGCAGCTTAAGGAGTCCTAGCCAATACAGGGGACTTCCCCTTGGAGTTGAGATTTGAAGGATGACGGCTGGGTACTAGCTGGACAGGGAGGGACCAGGGCCCTGGCAGAAGGAAGGGCCTGTGCAAGGACATGGACATAAGTGAGAAAATTGAGTGTTCTGGTAATGGCAAGGACTTTATTGTTGCCAGAAGCTAAAGTAAAAAGGGACAGAGGGGCCAGGCACAGTGGCTCATGTCTGTAATCCCAGCACTTTAGGAGGCTGAGGCAGGCAGATCACCTGAGGTCAGGAGTTTGAGAGCAGCCTGGCCAACATGGTGAAAGCCCATCTCTACGAAAAATACAAAAATTAGCTGGGCATGGTGGCACACACCTGCAATCCCAGCTACTGGGGAGGCTGAGGCTGGAGAATTGCTTCAACCTGGGTTGCACCACCGCACTGTATCCTGGGAGAGGAGGGGAGGGGCGTGGCGGAGCGGGGTGGAGAGAGAGGGAGGGAGGAAGGAAGGAAGGAAGGAAAGGACAAGTAAGAGAAGAGACGCTACACACAGACCACTCTACTAAAAATACAAAAATTAGCAGGCGTGGTGGTGGGTGCCTGCAATCCCAGCTTGTTGGGAGGCTGAGGCAGGAGAATTGCTTGAACCTGGGAGGCGGAAGTTGTAGTGAGCTGAGATCATGTGACTGCACTCCAGCCTGGGTGACGGAGAGAGATTTCGTCTCAAAACAAAAATGCAGTGTAGGGGGGCTATCCAGCTGGATTATGCAGGAAGCAGTTGGAAAATCAGAGGTAAGTGATGGTTGTTGAAGAGAATGCTCAGAAAGTGTTTGTATGATGAGAGGAGAAGAGGTACTGGCTCTTGAAGACATGGCTATTCAAATTGTGGTCAGGAGCAGCCAGAGAGGGAAGAGAAATAACCAGGAAGATGTAAGTAAAGTCAAGGGATGGAATAATTCTAAGGAGGATGAAGGGGTTAAGGGCATCTGATATGCCACAGATAACAAGTTCTATACGGTCAGAAAAGAGTGCATTGAATTTGGTCACTAATGGATAAATGGTGATTAAAACAGTTTCAGGTGGTTACATGAAGTAAAGCCCTGATTGCAGTGCTTGAATGAGGATGTGGGTGATGAAGACCTCCAGGCAGCCAGTTGAGAACACTATATTTATGTTTCACTGTGAAGGCCAAGAGAAAAGATAGCATAGAAGTTGGGACCACATAGGCCTAGGAATGGCAGCTGTTTTTCAATTATGGAAGAGGTGAAGAATGTTCATATGCTGTGTGGGAAAGAGTCACTGACTCTTGAAAAGAATATGATAATGAAAAGAGGAAGAAAGGATGAGGAAAGGATAAAGAGAAGGAATATTGACGGAACAAAGACCAAAGAATAGAAGGGAAGATAGGATCCCAGGACAGGTAAATGGGTGAGGTAATTGCCTTGGTACCTGTTAGTCACATTGTCTGTGTATCTGGTGCATATTATGAGCATGCTAAAGAAGTAGAAAATGCAGTGCTGATGACCATGGTGAAGCTCACTGTAGCTAGAGAAACATGAAACAAGTATTAAACAGTACTAAGCAACAATAATGCATGACAAAGTACAAGAGTTTTGACAAGAATGGCAAGATTATGGCACCCAAACCCTTGCTGGTCTCTTCTTGACCCATGACAAACAATAGCTAATCACTCTGTGCTCTGTCTTGGACGCAGAATTCATGACAGGGCTTTAGGCAGCTTCTAACAGTTTATGAGAATTGGAGCTTGAGTTGAAAGCTGTTTGCTGTCCTTGGGTTATGTAAAAAGTGGTTAAGTACTAAAATAATTTTATAGAAAGTTATATTGTTTCTCAGTAAATTGTTTACCTTTCAAGGAAACCGATATGTTCTGTTTTTTTTTTTTTAGTAGTCCCCAAACCATTACAATCAGAGGCTCAGTTAGGGCTTATTGAATTCATTTTTTTGTTTTATTTTTTGAGACAGGATCTCTCTGTTGCCCAGGCTGGAGTGCAGTGAAGCAAACATGGCTCACTGTAATCTTGACCTCCTGGGCTCAAGCAATCCTCCTGCCTCAGCTTCCAGAGTAGCTGGGGCCACACGTGTGTGTCACCACACCTGGCTAAATTTTTTGTTTTTAGTAGAGACGGTGGTGGGCAGAAGGGTCTCCCTGTGTTTCTCAGGCTGGTCTCAAATTCCTGGGCTCAAGTGACCCTCCTGCCTCAGCCTCCCAAAGTGCTGGGATTACAGGTGTGAGCCACTGTCCCCAACCTCATTTCATAATTTTTAAGAAATCTTATAAGGAAATACGTCAACTCAATATATGTAAACACATTATTGTTTATAGCACTTCTCTAAGACGTCTATAAAGAAGTTTATATTCTGGCATCTGACAACTTTTTCTACCCTTGCAATTTAAACTTATTTTCTCTGGTTTTCTTTGTTCTTATGGAAGATAGAAAACAGCTGGTGGGCATCCTCAGCTAATCCTTATTAAATGTCTTCTTAAAAACAATCCTTTAGCTTGAGGACATTAAGCTAAGTGAAATAACCAATCACAAAAGGATAAACACTGTATGATTCCACTTATATGAAGTACTTAGAGTAGTCAAATTCATAGAGACGGAAAGTAGAATCGTGGTTGCCAGGGGCTGGAGGAAGGGGGAAAGAGAAGTTATTGTTTAATGGTCACAGAGTTTTAATATTTCAAGATGAAAAGGGTTCTGTGGATGGATGGTAGTGATGGTAACACAACAATGTGAATGTGCTTAATGCCACTGAACTGTACACTTAAAAATGATTCAGATGCTCAAAAAACAATCCTATAGGTGTGTAGAGAGGCATATCTTTACCCTTTGGGGATATGGGAGAAATCATTACCCAGTAACTGCATCTGCTACGGGAATTGTTTGCTCTGTTCCATTTGTTATTCATCCTTTCTTGGTGGCTTCTCTTTCCATTCTTCCAGAAAGTTTTGTTGCTCTTCTCTGGACCATCTTCAAGCCTTCTACAAACCAGATGTAGTTTTGGAAAGATGGCAAAGCCAGTGTAGTGAGGAGGCCATCTCAGAGGTGTTAGGGTTTTGTGTGCCATTAAGTTTGCCGTCTTTGACAGACTTACAGTTTTCCTCATCCATAGGTATGGCTTCTGTTCTTTCCATCTATAAAGGTGGGTGGGTAAACTAGATGAATTTTAATGGAATTTATAGCTCACTATTATCTTTGGCTTTTTTCGTTGTGAATTTAGGTGTTGCTGTTCTATGAGTTTTAGGTTTATGTAATGAAATATCATATATTTGTTTTTTAAAATTATGAATTCAGTACAAGCTCAAAGCACCAAACTTGTGGACTTGTTTTTCTGCTTTCTCCATCTCTTTTTTTTTTTTTTATAGTGAATTTCACTCTGTTGGAATGTTTCTAAAAGTAAATATCCTTGCTTTTTGGTTACTGTGATTCCTGAATGGACCACCTGAATATAATGGGCCGATATGTCTTAATTAGTGCACTTTGTTTCCCCGCCCCTGTAACACGGACCTGAAAGTCTTTACTTTCCTAATTTGTAACTTACAATTAAATGTTATGGGTTGCAGGCTTTATTAGGACTGCCTCATCAGTAAAGTAGTTCAGCCTGGCTTCATTTTAGATATCTTTCCTTTGCTCTTACCTAGCAGAGAAAGCCTTTGAAAACCTGGAAATTTGGAATCCTTCCTCCGTTAGTGTGTTATTATTGTCCAGTTACCTTAAAAAAAAATCAGATAGCACAGGTGTTCTCATCAGCTCTTGTCCCCACAATTTGATGATACCACTATTAGTTTCGCTGGGTGTTTGCTCTTAGTCATCAGTTGTTTCAGTGAGGTGAAGAGGAGGAGGGTAGGAGGAATTTAGCAGAATAATGGTATTTAAGATTTACCCAACACCTACAAAATCTAGAAAAAAAATCAAGAAACCCAACTTAAGTGTTCTCATTTTCTAAGAAAGCATTAACGTGAAATTGACACTGTGCTAGTTAGTAATTGCATGATGTGTGTCTCTCAGTTCTGTTACCACCACCTAAAAAGCACTCACATGCCCTCTCCCAGCCAATAACTTCCCCAAAGTGACTGCTGCTGTGATTTTGTGTTGTGATTGTGCAGGCTATGGACTTACACTACAGTAAATTGTGGCTCCATTTCTGCTGGACCAATCACATCCCATGACATGTGACTTTGGATCTGTTATTTAATACTCAGGAGTGCTGAATGGGAACACTAGAAGGACTGAGGAAGAAGTCAGATGTGACATCTGTGGTGGGTCCAAGTTTTATCTGACATTAAAAGAAGTTAGATCCTCCTACCACTGATTTATAGAAGTTGATGTTGGTCTGGAGCTTGATGCCATGCTGGCGCCATGCTGTCTGCTGGCCTTTCAAAGAGAATTCTGGCCGCCTTAATTTGGCTTCATATTTCTTGAATGACCCATGTGTTTTGGACCAAATGCTGTCTGTGCAGCAGAGTTCAGTGGCACCATTTAGCTCTGCATTACCGGGAAGTGCTGCTGGCCCAGTCCTAACATGATCTGGGTGCTATGTGACCATAACCAGACTTAGGCTTCAGTCCTTGTTACCAAGCTGATGTTCTGAATGGGCCTGGATCAGTGGTTTGTCTCGTAGACTGTATACAGTCAATTAAAAAGGGCAGTTGCAGAGTTCCTTGACAATCTCAGTCATCTAATGAGAAATCTGCTTCCTCAGTGTCTGGAAATATACGAACTTGTATCCCCAAGGGATATGGCATAGCACTTACTAAATATACTCTATTACACCATAATATTGTTGGACAGATGAAGTTGGAGGAAGCACTCTACATTTCACACATGAAATCAGACAATGGTGGAGATTTTTATGCTGGCAAATGTAGAGGCCATTCTTCAACCTCTAGCACATTGCATGGCAATGAATTATATACTCAGAATACGTGTGAATTTGTGTGTGAACACGTGAACAAATTTAATTAGCAGCTCTCAGATTCTCATTATGGAAATTGTGTTGAAAACTTTCATAGTCCTGGCATTCCTTGCTATTTTCCTCTGCCTGTTATATAACTAAGATCACCCCAACTATTTTGTTGTCTGAAGCTACAGCGTGTTTCTCAACCATGGATATTGAGAAGCTAAAGTCTAGGAGAGTTTTTCCTGGGATTTTAAAGAGGAAAGGAGGATGATCTCTAGTCTGTGCTGAAAACTTAACTGAGGTGGAAAGAGGGCTCTGCCTCTCAACACCACAGCAAACAGCAAATTAGTGCTGAGAATTCAAGAGATGAGAAATTCAGCAGTAGCTCACAAATGGAAACCACCAGCTCAAAATGCAGTACCATATGTTAATCACTGCTAAATTGAACCCTATTAACATATCAAAGAATATATTGTTGTTTGTTTGCAGAAGGTTGTAGAGATTATCACAGATTTTGAAGAGGCTTCGGTGAAAGGGTACAGGAACAGTTTTCTCTCTGGATGTGAAAGGGCACAGCCACTTAAAAGGTGTCAGAAAAATAATATTCGCAGAAGAGCAGTCCTTGGGGAAATCCTGGAGCCTCAGCAGCTATGTGGGAAGAAATAAGGACCAAAACAAGTGTCACAGTTGTGACTCTTCCCTTCTTTTTTGTATTTGTTTTGGTCCTTATTTCTTCCAACACAGCATGTGGAAGGGACAAAAGAAGAGAACATTAATCGTGAGCAGTAGAGAAGAAAGGGAGAGAGATGGATGATCTCAGAGCAATAGAAAACAGCCTTTTAAACACCGTGAGAACATGGAATCCTTGCAGAAGGTATGTCTGCTTTAGCCTGGAGGACCATATTTTTTTTCCTTCTTTTTTGATTCAGTCAATGTGATCACAGAGTCAACACAGGTTTGATACAGTGAGAAGAGGAGGTGGAGCCTATTTGTTTTTACGTTATTTCATCCTTAAGGGTAAACAAAACCCTTATATGTGCTACTAAGGCTCTTTTAAAAATCAAAAGTGTGGAAAGTTCAGGTGATATGGAAACAGTTGGGTATTGTATCTGCAAAGCCCCTAGCCTCAGCAGGCACATCCTGGGTTCCATTTCTCTGGTGTCCCTCCCCCTGCCCCACTTCCCTGTTTGAAGTGGCTGGGCACATTGCCTCCACCTGGAAGCTGATAAGACACACTCACTGCACACTGTCAAGGTTTTCCAAGAAAAACAGCAAAGAATGCACTTGTGTTGAGGTACAGGAGTTGCTGACTGGCAGGGTCTCTAAAGAATCAACAGGCCCACATATCTGCCTCCTCTCATGTTCCCAAGCTGATTCTCAGCTCAAAACTAATAAAATCGATGTATTTTTGTAAATCAACAAGTGCAAAGCTTCAGCTCATTCTCTAAATCCTGATGTGCCAATTTAAGAACATTCTCCTCTGCTCAGAAAATTACTCTGAAGAATATTTGTAGAAAAGGCATTGCCCAGAAAGTGATTGTCATTTTGTGTATGTTTGTTCATATTAATGATAATTCAGCTAATATTTGTTGGGCTCCACTATGAGCTTGACTCTGTACTTGGCAGTGGGATCAGAGCAGTGAACAAGTCTCTACCCTGGGGATGTTTCAATATTTAAGGAAAGAACTTCGTTATTTTTGAGCTAATATTGCATAGAAAAATTGAACATTGAAAACATGGGTTTAAAAACAATTGGCATTAAACACTACATATAACTTCTTAAAGATTTTTGCTTTTTGTCCTTTTGTAAGGGAAGAGCTTTTAATATCTAAATTACTGAGTGGCCTTAATTCAAGAGAAGAAAATTCAACTGAAGAGGCTTGTGATTTTAGTAGGAGAATTTTCTGTAGATACCTGTCTCACAAAGAACATCCGTGGGATGCCTTCTTACTTGAAGGAAGTTTAACTGTCTCTTAGAGCTTTTGTGTTTTTACATCGAGGAGCATACATTTGAAGAAGTTTCTATCCTTATATTTCAAGCAGATTTACATCAAAGCATAAGCTTTATGCACTGTTCAAGACCTTCCCACTAGATTGTATTCTATTATTTTGCATAATGGTAACCATATTTCAGTGCCACATTGATTCTCTAACCATTTCCTTTGGGATAATCGGAAACATCTCTTTTGAGATTGAGTCAGGAATGTAGAAGTAGAACTAACCAGGTTCCTGTGGCGTGTATCCGTTTCAAACCACCGTATTCTTGGAGCTTTCTCCGTAGCTTTTTGTGGAATGTCCGTTTACTGGAAATAATCACCTCAAAACATCTAGCTCTATCTTGCTGAGTTTTACCCGAGGGTTTACCTTTTCTCTCATCTTCTTTCTCCTCTTGCCTTCTTGCCTCCCCATACTTCAGGATTTATGTTCCCTTTCTTTGTGACACTTACATGATGAGTGTGACTATAAAGACATTGTTAACCTCTCCTCTCGCCCCCTCCCTCCCCACTCATCTTTGTGTCCTGGATAAGGGAGAGTTTTGATTTGAGGAAATCATAAGTGAGCAGTGAGTGAGCAGGTTGGAGTTCCTTGGGAGCCAGGGCCATGCATCAACTCCAACAAGCCTGGCCACTCAGGTGCAGCAATCTCCAATCTCGAGCTCATTTTTATGTCCCCAGCAAACACGCATAATCTTAGGCAAACAAACAATCCTGCCAAAAAGGGCATCCAACAGTTCCTTAAGACAGAGCAACAATTCTTGGCTCCCAGATCAGTAAAATTATCTATTTTCAAAACAATCCTTTTAAAAAAAGAAACCAACAAAGAGGATAGTGTTGTTTATGTAACTTTTTTGTAAGGTTATGAAAAGTTTTTTTTTTCTCTCTCTGGGTACAGAATGGGTATGATACATGTTCCCAAGCCTAGAGAGGTTGTTTGGGAAAGCAATGATATCTCTTGAGATTTTCTTTTGCTAATGACTTTAGCCTTTCTCCCTTGTGGGGAAAAAAAATATTGCTGTTGTTTTTAACGTTCTGCTTTGCAAGTTCTTAGGAATGGTTGTTGGGAACCAGGTAAATTGAATCATTTCTCTTGCCCCTGAAAGCTGTTCTCAGGCCCTGTGAGGTGAACGGGCAGGGGTGATCTAGCATGGCAGCCATGGAACCCGTTTGTTGCAGGTGGGAGGAGGTGGCGGGGTCTTTGCAGCAGTGACTCTAGGTCCTGACTGGTGCCTCTGGCCTCTTCGGATATCCACCATGACTTTTTTTTAACCTGCTAAACACAGTTTCTCTTTGCATTTTTTTTTTCTTGTGACCTGCTGGCCATCAGCTTCCACTCATTGCTTGTCATTTAGCTGGAATTAGCATCACTGGAGCCAAGCTAGAAATAGGGCAACATATAATATGTGTCAGGAGAGTGGAGGGCTTCACACAGCCTTCAAGAAACCTGAAAAATGAAACTGAAAATTAAAAAAATCCACAAATAAGGCATTCAAAAACCTTATATGCTCAGAGGCTACTGTAGAGAGAAAAGCAAAGATGAAAGAAAGCAAAGGGCACCCTGCCATCTTAAACAAGGAAGGAAGAATAAATTAATGTGAAGGGACCTTTGTAGAAGGAAGACTGTCCAAACACAAGAATACAAGGCAGAATTGAGGTACAGCTTACACAGAGTTGATCAGTGAATTCTCACTTAGTATAAGCACCAGTGGCACTGTTTGGGGATGTGAGATCTGGGAGATGGTGGGATCTGTCCACTGCACCACTGGGGATTCTGATGAGGGTCATCCCCAGCATGCTTCTTGCTGGAACTCCCTCTTCTTCATGTCTTGTGTCATTGGCTGTGTCATGCGATGGGGACAGAAATAAAAACGAGGCAGTTATTTGAGTTTTAGATCAGCGGTACCCACTAGCTATATTTCATTTGTTTGTTTCTCAGGGAGTAATTTAGGACCTCTATTGTAATTGTTGGTTTTACTAGTTATCAGTGAGAAACATTTCACATCAAATTTCAGCTACATACCATGCTGCCATCTCTACTTAGGCTTGGACTGGACCTGGTCTTGGGCCCCTTTGGGATCTGAGTGTGTTTCATTTCTCTGTATTTCTTGGCTTACTGAGAATTTTCAGATATGTCTTAACTTTACTCATTTGCTCAGAGATAACCTTCAGGACACAGTGAAAAATAAAGATATTGGGCCAAAGATCACATGTTTGTTCAGAATTTCTGGAAAATACCAAAAATTTTACTTCTTTTGACTGTACAAGTAGAGTTTTAAATTTTATTTATTTTAATTTTAAAGTGCATCTTGCTCTTAAGGGCCACTGCTTTGATTTTGGAGAAGGATACTTCTCGGATACTTCTCACCCATCAACCATTTATTAATTTAGTACCTACTAAATGCTGTAAAAGAGCAGAGTGCGGAGAGGGCCTTGTTGATGGAGCCCATAGATTTGGGCAGGTTTCCCTGAAGTGGGCTTTGACAAATGAGTAGGAGCTTTCCTGATGGAAACAGAAGAGGAGGAGATTTCAAGCATAACAGAGTCCCAGAGCCATGTGAATAAAGGACTTGGGAGGGGCAACGACAGCTTCTGAGTCAGGTGAACCAGCCAGATGGTGGAGCAAGAGGTAGGCATTGAGGTTAGACAGACAGATTAGGGTCAGGCTTTGTATGCCAAGAAAAGAATTCAAATTCTGTCCTTCAAGCAGTGAACATTCATCTAAAATTCTTAATGAAGGTCATGATATGGGAGGTATAGTGAACATTTTGCACTCTTCTTGGCTGGCCAGCAAAGAATGATGCTGGAGAGATGGTATAGAACTTGCTTTCTGTGTTAGAGGAGTTCCCCACTTTATAGTGCAAGTTGGCCCTTGACATAGGTGCCGAAAGTGTAGGGTACCCTCTTTCCAGTCTCCCTCGCAGCTCAGGAATGGGCACATGAGCTAGGCTCTGCCAATCAGATGTCTCCACTCCAGACTGAATAGTGCCATGAAGAAGCAGGGACCTCAAGCAAGGTCCGTTTCTGGATATGGAGCCATCAGTTCTAGAAACAGCACAGGACAAACACCTGAGGGTCAGGGTTAAGTGTCCACTGGTTCCGGGTGGTGGTGGAAGCTTGCGTGTCTCTGTCCAGCAGGAGCAAAGATGCCTTTCCCTCACCGTCTCCTTGGCATGACTTTGGGCATTGCTGCAGGCCACATAGCCTCCAAACCTGGCTTTTTAGCTCTCCAACAGATCTAATGAGCTGCCTAATGTTCTTTAAAAAATTGTAAGGCATGTCTTTTAAGGTTTAACTTACTGACAGTAAGATATACCTTTTAAAGTTTACAGTTCAATGAGTTTTGACATATATAGTTGTATGAACACCACCATAAAATATAGACTATTTCCATTAGGCCAGAAAGTTCCCTTATGCCCCTTTGAAGTCAGCCCCCTCCCTATTCCCAACTCCCAGCAACCTCTAATTTGAATTTTTGTTCCTGGAGTTTTGCCTTTTCCAAACACTCATATAAATGGATCATGTGGCATGAAGCTTTTGTGTCTGAGATTTTTTCGATTTAGCACAATGCATTAGAGATTAATTCATGTTGTTATATATATGTCAGTTTATTTCTTGTTGTTGTTATTAGATTGGTTATATCACAACTTGTTTATATATTCACTAGTTGATGGACATTTGGTTTCTCTCCAGTTTTTGGCTATTGTGCATAACACTATTATACTGTGAACATTCATACAAGATTTTTTTCTTCCTTTGGTAAATACCTAGGAATGAGATCACTGGGTCATACGGTAAGTGTAAAACTTTATAAGAAACTGCCAAACTGTTTTCCAAAGTGATTATAACCTTTTGTGTTCCCACTAGCAATGTATGTAAGTTCCATTTGCTCTGCAGTCCTCAACAGCAATTGGGATTGTCAGTCATATAATTCTAGTCATTTTAGTAGATGTGTAATAAAATGTCATGGTGGTTTTAATTTGCATTTCCCTAAAAGCTATTAATGTTGAACATCTTTTCATGTGCTTATTTGAATTTATACATCATTTTTGGTGAAGTGTGTGTTTAAATATTTTTCCCAGTTTTTATTGTGTTGCCTGTTTATCATTGTATTATAAGAATTCTTTATCCTAATATGTCTGTGATCAGATATTTGTTTTCCAAATATTTTTCCAAGTCTGTGGCTTGTCTTTTTCATTTTCTTAACACTACTTTTCAAAGAGCTGAATTTTTAATTTTGAAGAGGTATAATTAACTTTTTATAGTTCATGATTTTTTATGTCCTAAGAAGTCTTTGCAGAAAGTTACAAGTTATGAAATATATTGGATAGTCTGATCTATGAATATGATTTATTTATTAGGGTCTCTAGTTTCTCTCAGTAATGTTTTATAATCAATGTATGTATCCACACATGTTTTTGTGAGATTTATTCCTAAGTATGTCATGTTTTATAAGACTCTTGTAAATGGTATTGTTTTCAAATTTAAATTTCCGACTGTTTGTGGTTAGTAATACAACTGATTTCAAACTAATCATCCATTCATTTAAGTTGGCCTGAAGTTGTTCCTTATTTTTCCTTATCAGTCTTTTAATATTTGTAGGATCTGTGGTGACATTTCCTCTTTTATTTCTGATATTGATAGTTTGTATCTTCCTTCTTTTTTCTTAATCAGTCTGGCAAAATGTTAATAAATTTTATTGAACTTTTCGAAGAACTTGCTTTTGGTTTCGTGAATTTTCTGTGTCCCATTTCATGGTTTCTGCTCTTATTTTACCATTTCCTCCCTTCTGCTTATTTTTATGTCACCTGGTCTTCTTTTCCTAGTGTTTTTAGACTTGATCCTAGCCAAAAGGCAGAAAAGCAATATTTTCTTAATTCTTAAATATAAAAGATTAGCTAACTGATTAAAAATCTTTTTTCTTTCTTTCTTTTCTTCTTCTTCTTCTTTTTTTTTTTTTTTTTGAGACGGAGTTTAGCTCTTGTTACCCAGGCTGGAGTGCAATGGCGCGATCTCGGCTCACCGCAACCTCCGCCTCCTGGGTTCAAGCAATTCTCTTGCCTCAGCCTCCTGAGTAGCTGGAATTACAGGCACGCGCCACCATGCCCAGCTAATTTTTTGTAGTTTTTTAGTAGAGACGGGGTTTCACCATGTTGACCAGGATGGTCTCGATCTCTCGACCTCGTGATCCACCCGCCTCAGCCTCCCAAAGTTCTGGGATTACAGGCTTGAGCCACCGCGCCCGGCCTCTTTTCTTCTTTTTTAAAGAAATAAGTCTTCACTCTGTTGCCCAGGCTAGAGTACAGTGGCATGATCATGTCTCGCTATAACCTTGAACTCCTGGGCTCAAATGATCCTCTCACCTCAGCCTTCCAAGTAGTTGGAACTATAGTCATGCATCACCAAGCCTAGCTAATTTTTATTTTTATTTTGTAGAGGTAGAGTCTTGCCATGTTGCCCGGGCTTGTCTTCACCCAAGTGATTATCCTGCCTTAGCATCCCAAAGTGCTGGAATTAATGCTACACATTTCTCTCCAGGCACTGCTTTAACTGTATTCCACAAAATTTTGATACGTTGTATTTTCATTTTCATTCCATTGAAAATGCTTACTAATTTTCTTTGTAATTTATTTTTTGGCTCCAAGGTTATCTAGAAATGGATTGTTTACTTTCCAAATCCTTGGGAACTCTTCCAAATGTATTTCTGTTATTGGTATCTCATTTAATCTGCTCTGTTCCAAGAACATACTTTGTAGAATTTCAGTCCTTTAAAATTTCTTGATTTGTTTTATGGCCCAAACACTCTATCCTCATGAGTGTTCCATGTGAACTAAAAAAAAGAGAAAAGTTTATTTTGCTGCTTTGGGGTGGAGGATTCTATTAATATCAATTAGTTCAAGTTAGTTGATGATATTGTTCAGGTTATCAATATCACTGTAAATTTCTTTTGGTACTTGTGCTGTCAAATGCTAAGAAAAGAGTACGTTGAAGTCTCCAGATATTGTTGTGGATTTGTCTATTTTTCCTTTGATTTTCAACAGTTGTCTTTTCTATATTTTGAAGGTTTTGTTATTAGGTACAAAGACATTTAGAATTCTTACATCTTCTTGGTGAATTGACCCCTTTATATATTTTTAAGGCTTCTCTTTATCTCTGGAAATATTATTTGTTCTGATGTCTATTTGACGTTAATATAGTCTTTCTGAGTCCTTTTTGTTCAGTGTTTGTATAGCATATCTTTTTCCATTCTTTAACATTTAACGTATATATGCATATATATGTATATATATCCCTATGTTAAAGTAGCCTCCTTGTAGATAGATTTTTCTTTCAATCTGACAATCTCTGTCTTTTAATTGTTAGATCATTTACATTTCATGTGATCATTCATGTGGTTAATTTACATCTACCTATCTTGCTAGTTTTCCACTTCTCCCATCCTCGGTTTTTATTCTCCTCTTTCCCTGTATTCTTTTGAAGTTATTGGGTATTTTCAATAATTCCATTTTATTTCTACTATTTGCTTATTAGTTACACTTTTTTTTAAGTTGTTGCTCTTGGGTTGACAGTGTACATCTTTAACTCGTCATACTTAACGTTAAAATATATCAATATACTTTTATTTCCTCCTTTCCATTCTTTGTGCTATCGTTTTGCTTTTTACTTCCAAACATGTTATAACCTCAAAATATATAATTACTGTTTTGCCTTAAACAGTCAATAATCTTTTAAAATGAGCAAAAATTTGTGTAATCATCTTCAGTATTCTTCAGTTCTTTGTATAAATCAAAATTTCCTTCTGGTTTCATAGTCTTCCTGTTGTTAATATCCTTGTAGTGTACTAGTGATGACAATTCATTTTTTTCTTCTGAAAAAGCCTTTATGTCATTATTTTAAAAAGATTTTTGCTGGGTGTATAATTCTGTGTTAACCTCTCCTTTTTTTCCTTTCAGTAATAAACAATGCCACTTCTATTATCTTCTGATGTTCATATTTTTTGACAAAAAGTTTGCTGTATATCTTATCTTTCTTCCTTAAGTTTCTCTGGATGCTGTCTAGCTTATCTCTTGATATTGATTCATAGTAGTTTGATGTGTCTGCTGGGTGTGGGGAGTGTGTGTCTTAAATTTACTAATTCAGTTTGGGGTTCTCTGAGTTTCTTAGTTCTGTGGTTCATTAATTTGAAAAATTCAAGGCCATTGTCTTTTCAAACATTTTCTTCTGCCCCAATTCTCTATCTCCTTTTATTTTACATCTTCAGTTAATCCTGTGCTTTTATTTTCTACTCTTTTTTCCTCCTGATGCTTTGGTTTGCATAATTTCTACTTGCCTGTTTCAAGTTCATTAATTCTTTTCTCTTCAGTGTTTAGTCTGCTGATAAATCTATTAAAGGGACATTTCCTCTCCAATATTGTGTTTTTATTTCCAGAATCTTCATTTGAATTTAAAAAATTAAATTTTATTTGTCTGCTGAAAGTTTTCATCTGCTTATGAATGTTGTTCACTTTTTCTACTAGCTTTTAACAGATTAATTGTGGCTGTTTTAAAATTCCATTCTGGGCCAGATATGATGACTCATACCTATAACCCCAGCAATTTGGGAGGCTGAGGCAGGAAGATTGTTTGAGCCCAGGAGTTGAAGACCAGTCTGGGTAACATAGGGAGACTCCATTTCTACAAAAAAATAAAATTAGCTAGGTGTGGTGGCATGTGCCTGTGGTGCCAGCTACCCTAGAGGCTGAGGTGGGAGGATTGCATGAGCCCAGGAGGTTGAGGCTTCAGTGAGCCATGATTGCACCATTGCAATCCAGCTGGGATGACAGAGCGAGACCCTGTCTCACAAAAACAAAAGAAAAAAGAAAAAAAATTCTAGTCTGATAGTTTCAACATCTGGGACATTTATAGGTCTGGTTCTGTTGACTGCTTTGTGTCTTAAAAATGTTGTTTTTACTTTTTTGCCTTTTGTGATACTTGTATAATTTTCACTGGATGCTGAACACTGTGTGTAGAACAGAAGAAACTGAAGTAAATCACAATTGGACACACTTTTTATTCTGTCAGGCCATTACAGTGGAGAGTTGAGTCAATCTAGGCAGTAGTTTAGCTGGGCTTGAGTTTTGTTTTGTTTGGTTACCTTAAGTGCACCACAGACTTCAAATTCTTGTGAGTGGCTGTTACCTTATACTTTGTGAGTAGTCCAGAATGCTGAAGATTTTTTTCTCAGTTTACACATCATACCTACAGCTTTTAGCAGTTCCTTGTGATGTGATAGGCTCAATAAAAGGTAAAGTTTTATAAACTAAATTATTACTTTTTTATGTTCTTAGGGTGGGAACAACATTCTCTTGTGGTTTTCTACATCTGAAGTGGTTATCTACATCTACTACACTTGTTATTATTTTAATAATCCCTTTTCTGTTTAAATCAGTTTTATACCACTAACAATTTTTCTTAACAGAGGAGGCAAAGTATGGTAATAGTTAAGGGCATACAAAATAGGATTCAGGCACAACTGGTTTTGAATTCTGCTCTGCCACTTACTTTATCACTAACTTTACTAGTTGGATAATTGAGCCATTATTTAACTCCATCATTCCATTTCCTCATTTGTAAGGTAAGGATAGCAAGAAATAATATTTGCAACACAGTATTAGCAATTTTTTTTTTAACACCACACAATACCGGGCTCCAGAAAATGCTCTGTGAATGATATCTATTATCAGGTTTGACTATTATATGAATAAGCCTGGTGACACATTGGCAGATGCCCTGTAGAAAGGAGAGACTAGAGGCTGGAAGACCAGTTAGTAAATAAACTCAGGAGATCACATGAGAATAATAAAGTCTTGAAATAAGACACAACAAAGCAGATAGAAGAGGCTGACCTAAAACAGCTTATGTATAAACAGTAGTCCCCTCGGTTGTGTCATGTGCTTGTTATTCCATCATCCCAGTACTTCTCTATCTTCTCTGTCAGCTTGTGTCCAGTCTAGTTTTATACAACAGTAAGTGTTTGGCTGTCTTTCTTTCCCTATTACCTGTGAATCCTTTGAGAGATGGGCCATGTCTGATTCTCATTAGTGTATCTCTGATGCTTCACAGAGAGTTCAGCACATAGTAGGCATCAGTAAGTTCATTGACTTAAACTCGATAGGAAAGTTATGTTCTTTTTTGCTACTATATCACTGTTCAAATTGTCTATAGCTAACTGCATAATTATTCCTATCTTAGTAGCTCTGACAAGCTGAGTAACCCCTCCGTTCTGATTCCAGCCAACACTGGGTTTTCCGGTGATCTTGTCATATCCCTTGTTGGTCTGTAGCAGGAGATGAGGCCAGAACAGGGGCAAACTGTGAAATGTGTTTGAGACCTAGACCTCTACCAAACAGCCAGAATGTTCCACTGCTTTGATTTGTTTGGGAGCTTTACATTCTCTTGCATCTGTCTATATCTGATACCCTAAAGATACTTTCTTGATTTAGGTTCCAATTTCATTGACTATTAGTATGCAAATAATCAATAGAGTACCTGAGGGGAAGAATTTAGTTACCTGTGCTGCCAGTGAGTGTATCTCCCTCACCATAGGAACTCCCTGTTTGTCTGTGCCTTCTGGCTTCTTGGGTTTATCAGCTTATAGACCCATGCCAGTTCTGCAAAAGTCCTTATGTAACAATACAAAAGAAAACATTATATTCAGCAGAATTCCTTTCAGCAAGAGGACTGTTTTTGTTTATAAGAATTGCCTTGATAAACATTTTTGACGTAAAAATTGATACCTCAAGGGACCTCACTGGGAAGAGAACAAATCTGAGTGAAAAGGTGGAAGATTTGTCTCTGGCCCCTGCAGGCAACTCAGAACCTGGAGCTGGAGAGATGATGGAAGGCAGCTTTCTTTGTAATGTGACTCCTCTTGAGTTTTCCTTCTTATCTCCCACATCGTCAGTAAAGTCACCAACTTGGTATCATGCGTGGAGTGAGAGGCTCAAAAATACAACCTAATATAGGAAATAATTGAAAGCAGGTGTTTAAACAAAAACTTGAACATGAATATTCATAGCAGCACCATTCACAATAGCCAAAAGGTGAAGGCAACCCAAATGTCCATCAGTGGACGAATGGACCCACAAATACGGTATATCCATACAATGGAATATTATTCAGTCACTGAAAGGAAGGAGTACTGTACATGCTACATGTGGATAAACCTTGAAAGCACTATGCCAAGTGAAAGGAACCAGACACAAAAGCCAGCAATCGTTATCATTCCATTCATATGCAATACCCAGAGGAGGCAAATTTTTTTTTTTTTTTTTTTTTTTTGAGACAAGAGTCTCACTCTATCACCCAGGTTGGAGTGCAGTGGTATGATCTCGGCTCATTGCAACCTCCACCTCCTGGGTTTGAGTAATTTTCCTGCCTCAGCCTCCCGAGTAGCTGGGATTACAGGCGTGGGCTACCACATCCAGCTAATTTTTGTATTTTTAGTGTATCCGGGATTTCACCATGTTGCCCAGGCTGGTCTCAAACAACTGACCTTAAGTGATCTGCCTGCCTTGGCCTCCCAAAGTGCTGGGATTACAGGTGTGAGCCACCACACCTGGCCTAGAGGAGGCAAATCTAAAAAGACTGAAAGCAGATGAGTGATTGCCTGTGGGAAATGTGTAGTGACTGCTTATGGTTATGCTGTTTCTGTTTCTGTTTCTGTTTTTCTGATGAAAAAGCTCAGGGAACTAGACTGTGGTGATGACTGTATAACATTGCAAATGTCACTGAATTGTGTACTTTAAAACAATACATTTTACGTTGTATAGTTTACCACCATAAAAAAACCCACAAAACATGTAGGTGCTGGGCTCTGAACATATATGGGTTGAAGAGGGAAGCCAGGGCAGACAAGAGAATATGGAATTAGTAAAAGGAAGTAAACTACAGGAACACCCTGAAAGAACTAAAAGGCTTTTGACTATCTCAGTCAACAGCAGTGGGGTTTGAGCTAAGATGAGCCAGATCTGTTGGACACCCAGAGAAAAGGGAGAACATTACAAAATATTTTTTTAATGTGCAAGTATAGGCAATGCCTGAATAATGCATAATATAGTAAAATCCAGAGTGCATAGATGTTTATAGACTTATTGTATCAATCTAAGTTTACAGTATTGTTAAGATGATTTTTATAGTGTTGGGTGATCCCTTGATCTAACCATTATAGATTGTGGGTGTGGTTTAAGTCTGTTCAGTGGTAAAATTATCAGATCAAAGTTCAGGTTTGTGAATGTAGAAATATGTCCTGATATCAATTTTCATCACCATTACTACTAACTCAAGTATGGATATACAAATTTATTTAATAAGAATGAGCTGAGTAGAAAGCTTCCCTTGAAACTGACCACAGAGGATGATACTGGGCACCTTAAGAACAGTAGAGAAGCAGTGGAAGGAGAGGGGCCTTCGTCTTCTGAATGCCATTTGGGATCCTGGCTCACAAACAGCACTGGAGTGCATGACCAGGGAGCATTACTGAACAGCAGTGCAGAAGGAGGGCCTGCACCTGACCCTGATGAAGAGCACAGAACTGCTAGGATTCGCTTTTCTTCTTGTCATTAGCCCCAGCGTGTCTATTGGGATCCTGAGGGCCAATTTATGCTGGTGCTGAGGTCAGGGTGACTTCAATGGTCTTAAGAAGTCTCGCAAGATTTCTTTCAAGTTTCATCTCCTTCAAGTCTTTGCTTAACCCTGACCTTTCAATAAAGCCTGCCCTGGACTACTTAATACTACTCTTCCTGACACATTTTCCAGCCCCAACCTTGTAGAACTTTTTCTTTTTCCAATAGAATTTATACTTTTTTTTTTTTTAATTGGACAGTCTCTCACTCGTCACCCAGGCTGGAGTGCCGTGGCATGATCTCGGCTCACTGTAACCTCGGCTTCCTGGGTTCAAGTGATTCTCATGCCTCAGCCTCCCTAGTAGCTGGGATTTCAGCTACTAGGTGGCATAAGCCACCACACCCAGCTAATTTTTGTATTTATTTTTTTTAGTAGGAATGGGGTTTTGCTCTGTTGGCCAGGCTAGTCTTGAACTCCTGGCCTCAAGTGATCTGCCTGCCTCAGCCTCCCAAAGTGCTAGGATTACAGGTATGAGCCACCGTGCCTGGCCAGAATTTATAATCTTTTAACATAATAGGTGACTTGTCAACTTTATTGCTTGTTTTCTGTCTCCCCTCTCTAGAATGTAAACTTGAGGGGTGATCTGCTTGCCCATTCGTTGTAAGAAATTAACATTCTTTTCTGGGTAATTATATTGGCCTTCTGACAACTTGAACACGACTTTACTTACCTAATGTCATTCAGCCAGTAGTGATCAGGCATAACTGAAGATCTCCATTGTTCTCAAGGTCATTCCTACTGGATGTCTAATTCAGAGATACCTGACTTCTATGGAAATCTTCTCAATAAAAAATAGCTTTTATTTTGCATGTTAGTGTTGATTTTTAACTTCAGTGAAACAGTTAAAAGTGCAGTGTGGGCCGGGCATAGTGGCTCATACCTGTAATTTCTAGCACTTTGGGAGGCCAAGGCGGGTGGATCACAAGGTCAGGAATTCAAGACCAGACTGGCCAACATGGCGAAAGCCCATCTCTACTAAAAAATACAAAAATTAGCTGGGCATGGTGGCTTGTGCCTATAATCCCAGCTACTTAGGAGGCTGAGGTAGAATTGCTTGAACTAGGTAGGATCCGGGAGGCAGAGGCTACAGTGAGCCGAGATCACACCACTGCAGTCCAGCCTGGGCTACAGAGCGAGACTCCATCTTAAAAAAAAAAAAAAAAAGAAATGCAGTGTGTACAATTTTTTAGCCACGTTGGAAACACTAGATCATGATGTTCCCAACTGTTAAAATACAGCTGGTTTGGCTAATAAGAGTCACTTAAAAATGTTTCCCCTACATAATTTAACATTAAAATTTTAGCTTAAAAGTAATTCATGGCCAGGCATGGTGGCTCACACTTGTAATCCCAGCACTTTGGGAGGTTGAGGTAGGCAGATCACATGAGGTCAGGAGTTCGAGACCTGACTAACATGGCGAAACCCCATCGCTACTAAAAGTACAAAAATTAGCCAGGCGTAGTGGTGGGCACTTGTAATCCTAACTATTTCGGAGGCTGAGGCAGGAGAATCTCTTGCATCTGGGAGGCGGAGGTTATAGTGAGCAGAGATTGCGCCATTGCACTCCAGCCTGGGTGACAGAGTGAGACTCTGTCTCAAAAAAAAAAAAAAAAGTAATTAATGTGCTTATTATAGCCATAGTAGGCTCTGTTCTAGAAGAACTCAGAATCGGGATGGGGTTATTTAAGAGGACACACAGGAAGTCCGCGCAACCCAGTGACATCTTCAAACAGCATCCTGAAAACCACGAAGAGAATAGCCACATTGTTATAGACACAAATAGATCAGTTCTGGTCCTGCTTGGTGGCTGAGAACTTTGATGATTTTGGCCATTTTTTTTTTCTTTCCACCACAGAATTTACACTTCAAATGGACTATCTGGCCTGAAGAAGACTGTGGTGGTCAAGAAAAGCCGGGCATAAGATAGACAGTTTGGGGCACATCTACTTTTCACCTGGCAGTGGATATGTTTGGGAGATTTATAATATAAAATGTATGGTTCTGATACATGGTTCCATGGCTTGTTCATTCATTCAACCCTCTCTCCTTTCCTCTTTCTCTCTTCCTCTGTCATTTAATCATTTTTGAGACTCTCATGTATCAGGCATCATGCTGAGATGAATAAAACTTTGACACTATCTAGAATAACTCACAGTTTAGTTCATACCTTGTGGTTTAATGAGTAGCTAAGTTTGTATATTACAGACCTTTGTTTAGATTCTGTGACAGATGTTTCAAGATTGGACGTGGTAAGGAGAATACTTTACCTTAGGAATAGCACATTAATAGCCTCACACCTGAAGAAACATTTTTTTCCTTAAAAATCAAGTTTTAAATACATTGAGACCTTTCTAATAACAGCAGCAAACCAGAGGGGTCAGAGATTTTCCTATCCCCAAAGCCACCCCAAGTCATGAGAAAAGTAAAAGGCATGATGATTGGTTAACGCCAGCAGTGTGCCTTGGAAGTGGGAAAGCAGAATTGTATTCAAATTAAGAGAGAGTAAAAACTCTGATGGCAAACCTTGAATAGCATGGGATATTTTGCAGAGCCTGGAGAGGGGGCTAGACTACCCTTGCCTTTGCATGGTTGTCAGTTGGTAAATGCCAGCAGAGACATAACAATGTTCTCAAGATGGCAGTGGAAGGTTCCAGCTAATGTAATAGTTTGTTATCAGTGCTTTTTGCTTTCCCATTCCCATGAGTGGTAGAATCTCATTGTCAGATAAGAAGCAAGTTCATGAGTCTGTATAAATGGATGGAGACGTGGAGGCTAGGAAGGAGTGCTCATGATACTGGGATGAGGATGAGGAATACCAACAAGGCAGCAGCAGCATGGAAAAGTCAAGCCAGAGGTGATCTCGGGAAGCGCTGCTGTCTGCAGCTGTTGTTTGCTTCCTTCTTCAGTGCTGAGTCTCAAGACTGTATTAGAAGAAGTGACCATTCCCAAAATATTTCCATAAAACAAAAACTGACCCTGGTTGATTGGTTTAACAGTATAATTTGGCTGAGCATGGTGGCTCACACCTGTAATCCCGATGCTTTGGGAGGCTGAGGCAGGAGGATCCCTTGAGGTCAAGAGTTCAAAACTAGTCTGGGCAACATAATGAGACTTCGTCTCTACAGAAAATAAAGATTAAAAATTTAGCTGGGTCTGGTGGTGCATGCCTGTAGTACCAGCTACTTGGGAGGCTGAGATGGGAGGATCACTTGAGCCCAGGAATTTGAGGGTGCAGATTGCTGACTGAGTCACTGCATTCCGGCCTAGGTGACCGAGAAAGATCCTGTCTCAAAATCCCCCAAAACAAAACAAAACAAAACAAAACAAAACAAAACAAAACAAAACAAAAAACCAGGGTAATTGTTTTGATGATTATTAGCTGCATGATCAGAGACTCACTCTGACTAAGTCAGAGATTGGATGGCTTCACTGTGAGGATTCACATAGACCCAGATTACAGTCATCTTGCCAAGCCCATGGGAACCCAGGACAGTCCTGTGGACAGCACTCATGAGTCCTGAAAGATTAGTAAGGATGCTGTGGTTTTAATGTTGCCCCTCAGAATGAGGATTTCCCTAAATCAACTCTAATTCTCTACTATTAGTTGGACCCAGTCTCTCTGAGTCCTGTCAGTTTTTATTGCTCCAAATGGCATTCTGCTTTACACCTGCTCCTAACTGCTCCTCCTCTCTGTATATCCTGTCCCCAGACTCCTTGAGAGAGAGGGTCTACTGGCTCAGCCACTGCCAAATATGAGATTTTCCTCTTGGGCTGAGACTGTCACATGCCAGCTCACAGGTTTAGGTGCCACTGGGTACAATTGCCAATGGCTACAGTGGTAGGTGATGAGCTTCAGAACACACTTAGGGGCACAGGGCCTGCAAGTGTGACAGCCTCCCAGTGAGGATCAAATGAGAGAGGCACTCAAACTTTTTGCTGGGGCAGTTTTATTGTGACTGGAAGACAATAAGCCTAGTGTCACCCCCAGGCTGACACTAGGTGAAGTATATCCCATGCCAAGGATGGAGGGTGGCCTTGATGTCAGACTCCACCTCCCATCATCAACCAGCTATGGTAGGAGCACAGAGCTCACAGGAACACTCCACTTGTCTCCCTGCACATGTCTGAGTCTTTCTGCAGATAACCCAAATGCTGCTAAGTAGACAGGCAATGCGGCGAAGAACGATCCTTGGAGTCACAGTCTTGGCTTCCGACTCTAGTACTACCACTTTCTTTCTAGACCAGTAGTGGTGGCAAAACCTCTCCACGCCTTGGTTCTCCTCACTGTGAATTGGATGTGTGAGAGCTTACCTTGCAGGGTTTTTTGGAGGAAGAAGGAGGGGAGTATGGAGCTGGAATGCTCAGGCTTCGGCAGCTCAGTGTACGATGTCCACTGCTTAATGCCTCTGTTGTCTCCTGAGGGCAGAGATAGGGCCCTCAGTCCTCTCTGTTCTTGTGGCTATTTTGGAGTCCCCCAGTGAGGCCTGAGCTTCCCTTCCACTTTGTCCAGGCTGCTTCCTGTGACACTCATTCTTTTGATGTGGTTGTTTTGGTGTCTTCCTTCCAGTTTGCTGGCGGTCTTATCACTGAACTCCCCTCCATCCAGAAGGAAGTTTTTTCCCATTATGACCAGTTCTGGTGTGGAGGTGGGCGGAACCCACAGTGGCAGCGTGGCTTCCATTTTAACCACCTTGCCTCCTTCCAACAGGGTACTTCCAGCAGAACAGCCTGGGCTTTAGTGACACATTCTGTTTTCACCTCAGTGCCCTTCCTTTCCAGGATCCCCAGAGAGTCCCCAGAAGGCTGATTTTCCTATATATTTTCCTCACTTAATGGTGATATTCCTCCTCAAGCATCTCCATGGCTTTCACTCTTTATTACTCATGTCTGAACAGACTGTGGACAGGGAGTCCGTTCTCTCTCATGCGGCTCGGGGAAATCCAAGGAGGTGCTGGATATAGGCAAGGGGGCAGTGGCTGTGTGGTGCACATGGAACTCTTGCAGGGTGTTGCTTCAGTGCTACCGTTGGCATGCTTAAATCCTCTCCCCTGCCCAGCTGCAACCCCTGGACATGTGTAAAGTGTTTGGCTAGTTCCTGGCACATGGGCGATGTTTGACAAATGATTTCTACAACCATTATTTCCATCTCTGACCAAGGCTGCTTTGAAATTTTTGTTCTCTGGTTCTGTCTCTAATCATCTGTCCACCTACCTATCTAGTATAAATATTCCGAATATATACACACACATATCATATACATTTTTACATATACATTTGTACATATACATTTTATATGTGTGTATATATGTGTGTATATATGTGTGTATATATATGTGTGTATATATGTGTGTATATATATGTGTATATATGTGTGTATATACACACGTTATATACACATACTCAGTTCTTTGAGTAATTGCTACTTTTGCTGGTTACTGATTATACTAACATTTTCAAGGCTTTTTAGGTGGTCTGTGTTCACCTTTCATTGCTTTAGCGACTCTTATATGAGGCACAAGTTTGTTGATGAGAAATTCCACGAAAGACTTTTGTTATTTATTTTGTGTGTGTATGCATATGTAGCTGACGTGACTTACAGAATCATGTGCCGTATAGCTATGAGTAGGCAGAACTTTTTCAGGGTGTTTTGATTTTCTTTTTTTTTTTTTTTGAGACGGAGTTTCGCTCTTGTTACCCAGGCTGGAGTGCAATGGCATGATCTCGGCTCACCGCAACCTCCGCCTCCTGGGTTCAAGCAATTCTCCTGCCTCAGCCTCCTGAGTAGCTGGGATTACAGGCATGCGCCACTATGCCCAGCTAATTTTTTGTATTTTTAGTAGAGACGGGGTTTCACCACGTTGACCAGGATGGTCTCGATCTCTCGACCTTGTGATCCACCCGCCTCAGCCTCCCAAAGTGCTGGGATTACAGGCTTGAGCCACCGCGCCCGGCCTCAGGGTGTTTTGATTTTCTATTTTCCTTTGTACATAGCTGAAATCTCTACTAAAACGTAAAGGACATGAAATCCTGAGCCCTGCTGTGGCCTCTGCATACCCAGTGACCACGGGCCACTTCTGTAGGTACAATGGACACCTGGAAAAACGGCCAGGCAAAATTTGGATTTAATCCAAAGAAGGCAAAAGGATGCAATCTGATGTGTTAGTTTTCCTGTGCTGACAAAGCATTCCTAGTGTCTGCTTCCGGCTGGGATCCTGCACACCTTTCATCTGAGAGGATGCTGGTGGCACCTCACACATGAGACCTGTGTATTGCATGAAGTCATCCGTGGATTCTGTTCACATATGCTACACTATACAGGAGGTGCTTTTCAGTAAGTGGAGCTTGTAAACGCTATGTTAGGACCCTCAGTGGCTCCGTAAAAACAAAGAAAGACTTTTGAAGAACTGGTGAGGCTTCCTCTGCAGGAAGACTCTGCCGCCACACACATGCCAGCAGTTCGAGAACCACTTGCTTGCTGATGATGGTCA
Organism: Saimiri boliviensis; assembly: GCF_048565385.1. Classification (NCBI taxonomy): domain Eukaryota; kingdom Metazoa; phylum Chordata; class Mammalia; order Primates; family Cebidae; genus Saimiri; species Saimiri boliviensis. The sequence continues at coordinate 53,694,247 of NC_133450.1, read as the reverse complement.
TTTCCTTCCAACCAAATTGCTACCATTACACTGATGACAAGATGCAGTGCCTGAAGTTGGACTTGCAATTGAGGTGGAATTTCCTGAGCTTTCTTATTGTCTGGCCTGGCTGTCCTAAGACGGCTGTAGCTGTTACAAGCAGCAAATATAATCCTGACCCTGAAGGACTGCTGGCCTGGGTGGAGGCCTGGTTGGTGGAAGGGTAATAAGGGGAGTTAGAACAGTTGGCCTGGGAGCTCCATTACCAAGCTTCTCTAAGTTTCAGAAGCTTTTATCTCAGAGAAGTCCAAGGCAATGGCTCCCAAACCTGGTTTAATGTCAGTCTCGACGCTCTCTATTCACTTATTACTATCCCTTCTTTTTCTTTTCTTTCAAAATGAAAAAATGTCCTTATAATAATAATAATTTAAAAGAGACATAGTTCCTACAGGCAGAGATAGGGACTTGAACCAGGGGTCAAATGATATGAGGCTACAGCTCCCCAGTCAGTGTGCATAGGGCCACCCGGGTGAGAAGGCAAATTAAACTGGAATATTTGAAAGGAGTTGGGAAAAACTTCTTCAATGTTGCTTCTTCCTCAAAATCTACTTTCTGGATCTATCTGGGTTAAATCTATCAGACTATGGCGTTTCCCATTGATATGAAAGGTCAGGTCTTTGAGCAAGTAGAGGAGGAAAAGAAGGGCGATTCTCTGAAGAGGACAAAGAACAAAGGCCCCTTTGAGGCAGGAGTTTATTTTTACTTTTTGAAAAATATTTTTATTTTTACCAGCTTCGGATTCAGAGTGATCGCCTTCATCCTCACCTTTGGATTGCTTTTCCTCTAAACACGAGCAGCTCAGAAACCTGAGCATGAAGCACTCTGGAGCCCCAGGATTGTCTCTGGGGTGACATCCACTCTGATATCAGCATCAGGATTGTTGGCCACCAAACATTTCTCTGGAATTCTGGGAGCCTGGGTGCCAGGGCTTGTAAGCCTGAGTCTTGGTGTTTGTTGAGACCTGAGGCAGCCTCTTGATGTCGTGTCAGGATTCAGAGTCTGTGCCAAGGCAGATGCACAGGGGTGGACGCTGGCACACTTGACCATGAGGGAGCCAGGAGAAAGGTGACAGCTGTCAGGCATCTCCCATGCAGACCACACGGGGGTGATCATGTCAGACGCTGTGCCAGGCAGGCGGCAGAGCAAATCACACATGACACTGAGGATCGAGAAAACCGGCTGACTTATTTCCTCCCTTCCTGTTACTACAGCCTGGAGACAACTGGGAACATTTTGTGGCACTCAGAGAGGAGATATTTGAACCACTGCCTGCACAAAGTCTAGTGAGAGAGATTTGCCTTCCCAAGTGGAGAAATGTGATTGCATACTTGGGGCTGCACCTTTGAGCCCAACTTTTAGCAGCCTGGGAAAGGTGCAGAATGGGACACAGAATCTTTCTTTGCTATCACAGAATCTCACACCTACACTCTAGAGCTTGCATTGTGACCATAGCAGGCTTCTTCAACAACAATGGCACAGAGCCTCTGAGGCATTAGAAAGGTCTAGGCACATTTCTGATGTAACCACATAGACTCTAATGGTTGCATTGTCAAGAGTCTGGTACCCGGATTCTTGTCAGTAAGAACCACTCCAAGTGGACCCACAGCACCTTGGGGCAATAAGGCCTCTGCTGGGAACTGCTAGCAGCTCCGATTGGATCACAGAGCCCTTCCCTCATGGCACTTACATGCAGGCATAGGGAGAGCTACTGTACATTGAGCTTCAAATCTTGTCTCTAGCCCTTTTATGGATTAGGTCATTTTATATGCATAGCAACCTGTTGAGGTTGGACAATTATGTTCCCTTTTCTAGAGATGAGGGGATTGAAGTTTACAGAGAGAGATTAAGCACCCTGCTCAGGGCTACACAGCTAATAAGAGATGAGGCTGGGACTGCATTCAGGCAGTCCAACTCCAGGTGCTCAGTTGTAAACTAATATTTTTAAATATTGACACTAGTAATGACCCGTCTAGTAATGAATTTCCACTCTAAGGTTTTCACTGATGGCAAGATGCAGAAAACAAGATGGTTCTCTACAACATATTCTTTTTTTTTTCTTTTTGAGATGGAGTCTCACACTGTCGCTCAGGCTGGAATGCAGTGACGCAATCTCAGCTCACTGCAACCTCTGCCTCCCAGGTTCAAGCAATTCTCCTTCCTCAGTGTCCCAAGTAACTGGGATTACGGGTGCATGCCACCACGCCCAGCTAATTTTTTTTTTAATTTTAATTTTTATTTTTAGTAGAGACAGTGTTTCACTATGTTAGCCAGGCTGGTCTTGAATGCCTGACTACATGATCCACCCACCTTGGCCTCCTAAAGTGCTGGGATTATAGGCATGAGCCACTTCACCCAGCTGTGAAGGTATGTTTTGAACTAATGCTGAAAAAGTACCACTATCTAGTAAAGATGCTGGAAATGGCATCTTTCTCTTTCAAAGACAGCTCTATTCATTCCCTTAGGCTTTCACAAGATAGCTCACTGGAGAAGCAGTTAGGGCTGAGGACCATTTGTGTACTAAGGGGTTCTTGTCCTAGGTCTAACTGCATCCGATAAGAATTAGACCACTGCTGACAGGTTTTCTTACATCCTACGATCTTACTATGATTTAGAAACTTCAGTTATGAAAATGGTGCATCTTTTTATACATCAACCAGAAGTAGCTACAATGTGGGCTCCGGTATTTTGGAAAATGTGGCAAGTTATAAATCTGTCTTTTCATCTTTGTAATTCTAGCATTCCTAAAGTGTCTTGTACATAAGAGGCATTTAATAAATATTTGCTTACTTGAATTGATGAATGAATGAGGCCATATGGCCATGGTGGATTTTTGAAGTAGTCAGCAAATGGGGATTTATTACCAGAATCTGCCCTAATTTATCACCTGTTCTTCCATCAAACATTTGCTTTAAGTACCGGCATCTGCTAATCAGTCTTGGGTATTAAGCAGATATATATCTTGAAAAGTCATCAGTCTGAAACAACTTGGTGGGAGTATTTCTTGGTCACCCAGTTTTCTGCCCACAAACTCCTCATTTCAAATGGAAAAGGTTCTAGATTCGGATCTGACCAGTTCAAATTCCATCACTTACTAACCGAATGACCTTGGGCAGTGGCTGAATTTTGGACTTGCATTTCCTCATCTGTAAAGCAGGGATAGTATTATCTGTTTTCTTTATTAGGATTAAATGAGCGAACATATAGAGCACCTAACAAAGCCCCTGACAGGTGACAGAAGTGCAAACTGTTAATTTCCTCTTCTTTGTAATTTCCTTCTGCCTCTTGTAAGATATGACCCATGTGATTGATCATTGCCGATTTCTTGGTATATGTTAACTTATAAATTATAAGTTTAGGCTGGGTGTGGTAGCTAAACCTGTAATCCCAGCACTTTTGGAGGCTAAGATGTAGGAGTTACTTGAGCCCAGGAATTCAAGACTAGCCTGGGTAACATGTCAAAACCCTCTCTGACAAAATAAAAAAAAAAATTAGCTGAGCATTGTGGTGCATGCCTGTAGTCCCAACTACATGGGAGGCTGAGATGGGAGGGGCATTTGAGGATTATCTAATCTGAGGCAAAGTAGGAGATACATGATTAGAAGTTCATTTGTATATGAACTGTGTAACTTAAAAAATTAACAGAATTAATAATCCAAACATATTTTCACAGCATAATACAAAAGGTAGTCCGAAACCAACGTAATCAATTTTTACCTGAGGAAGGTTCATAGTTATGGGCCTAGTGTAGGTAATCAGAACCTAAAATGCAATAAAAAATAAAAAAAAAAGAATGGGGGGGAAAAAAATAGAGATAATTCTGGTGTCTAACAGACTAGGGAGTTCTTGAACTGTGGCTTTTATTCTGTGGGTACATCTCAGTTCTGAATCTGTGTCTGTCACTAGACATAGACATGTGTATTGGCATCAGAGTAGTGGTTCTGTGAAAGAGAATGTTTTCTCAGAACCAGTTAGACTGATTATTGTCCAGAATTTGAGAATTATCTCATAACTTGTTGTTTTGCAAATGAAAATTCTTTCAAACTGTCTTAATCCAAAAAGGAAATTTATTAACTTGGGTAATTAAAAGGAGCGATGTAAGTCAGTGCAAGTTTTTAGTGACAAAAAATATTTAAGAGCTATTTTTGTTTGAAAAGTTGACTTTTGGTTTATTAAAGCTAAACTGAAAAAACTCAGTTCTTCATAGGCAAAGTTCAATTTATAAACATTATTCTAATATACCTAGCAAAATTTTCATCTTAGACATTGAATTTTTCAATTTCTAGGAGTTCAATTTGGGTCTTGTATCGTCTACATTTCTATATTAAAATGTTCACATTTTTCTGCCTTCTTGAATAAGTGGAATATATTTATAATATTAAAGTCCTTATTGACAAGTAATTCTAACATCTGTGACATTTCTGGATCTGATTCTATTGAGAATTTTCCACTTTATTCTGGGTTTGATTGTCCTGTTTCTCATTTGGTAAGTTTTAATTTGGTTCCAGACATTGTGATGTTTATCTTGTTGGGTGATAGATATTTTTGTATTCCTCTATTCTTGAGCTTTTTGGGACATGGTTAAGTTACTTGGAAACAGTTTGATCTTTTTCTGTCTTGCTTTCAAGGTTGTTAAGTGGGACTAGAATGGTTATCTAGGGCTAATTTTTTCCCATCACTGAGGCAGAACTTTTGAGTCCTCTGCTGAACACCCCGTGAGTTAAGAGGTTTTCCACTCTGGTTGTGGGGAGCAGACACTATTCCTGGTTTCACACGAGCACAGAGGCTTGTTCACTTCTCTTTAATCCTTTTGGGGGTTCTTTCTTTGGCCTTTGGTACTTTCCTCACACACATGCACTGATGAGCTAAATATTCAAGGGGAACCTTCTACACATCTCCGGAGCCCTCTTCCGGGTACCTCTCTTCTCTCTGGTACTCTGCCCTGTGAATTCTAGATTTCTTGACCTCCCTGGATGCCCCCACTCTGTCCCCTCCACTCAGGAAGACTCTGGGATAGTCTTGCCTGTGCGGCAGCCTGAAAAACCTCTCCAGGAAGTGAGCTGAAGAAATCACAGGGCTCACTTTGTTTCTCCTCTCTGGGAGATCACTGTCCTATGCTTCCAGATGTCCATCATCTAAAAACCATTGTTTCTTATTTTTGTTTGCATTTCTTTGGCTCTTTTAGCATATTTAAATCACCTATTGGATTTTGCATCTGTCTCAAGGTTTTGTCTGCCTCTGTGGCTGCAACTCTCAGGTTACACTAATGAACAGACCCAGGGTATTCAAACGGTGTCACTAGGACATGTCTGGGCTGCACATTCTCAGGCTTCTTGGCGTGATATCCGCTGTCTCATGTTTAAGGTCCTCCAGATTAACTTTAGCAGAAGAGAGAGAAGAGAGAGTGGTCTTCTTGTGCCTCACAAGCAACGACCTCAGCAGAAGCTTAATTACCTCTTATTGGCTGGGTTTGGTTATATTTCTGTTGCCTAACCACTTATTGTTGATAGAAATGGCATCAACTCCACCTGAGACAAGGGGATGAAAGTCAGGAAAGAAAGATTGGGCTAACAAAAATCAGGGAAAATGATGCTGGCAAGCAAATCCACATACTGTTGTTACAGTCAGCCACAATCCTGGTAGGTCGTAGAGTTCAGGGTGCTGACTCTGGATTCTTTGGGTACCATGCCAACTTTGTACATACAGCCTGCTTTAGTTTTTTTTTTTTTTTTTTAGCAATGAGCTATTCCTTTTAAAGCTGAGCCGCATTGATGGGCTGATGTTTGAGAATCTAAAAAACATCCTGAGGTTTCTATTGTAAAAGCATCTACAGATATTTAGAGACTGATACATACTCACCAACATCCAGAAATCTCTTTGGATTCAGTTTACGAAATCCCACAATTCTGCTGAGCCCGGGGCAATTCAACAGTTGAAATTCAAGTTGAACAGTCCCTAGTTGTCTCTGCTTAATCCATGTTTATTTTGATGTGGTCACTTAAAGAAATCAGAAAGCCAGTTTCTAATTTTCTTGACACACATATCATATTAGTACAGTCTTTTCAGCTGGAGTCAGGTTGTCCCGTGCCTTGTGATTTAAAAAAAAAAAAAAAAAAAAACTGAAATTTTATCAGGTGTCCACAGTCTGATCTGGATGCATTTAAGTGAATTCAAATCTGCACATCCTGCTTCATCTTCTTTTGACTAGTACTTAAAGATTCCAAACTTTAAAGGTATCAGTTGAAAATTCACAATTTTGAACACACCAGGATGTGAGTCTTTCTTGCAGGTTGTCACTGTCTAAAACCGTTTGCTCAGTGGTGGAATGGATGTCTCTGTTTTAGGGAAAACATGTTTTAACTTGTGTTTCCTCTTAGTCCTTTTTTCTTTACCTTTTTTTCCCTGCCATACAGCTGCATTTTATGCCAAGTGAATGACCTTTCCCATGTTTGTGCCAAAACGACTCCAATTTTTTCCAGCAGTGTCTAAGCCTGCAAGTTCCCATGGGAAAGCTCATTGGATAAGGCGCTTGTGTTGTTGAGCATCCTGAGCTGGCTGGTTCGAGTAGGCTGCATTGCCTTCAGGGCCCTGTCAGATGCTCCTAGTCTTTTTAACTGTCCTTATACACAGAAGGAAGCAGAGAGATAGAGTGATCAGCTCAGGTTGATTGGTTAGTAGAGTCCCGGCAAGGCTCCCAGCCCTCTGCCTCCTCAGCCAGGGAATTCTGAGCAGTGGAAAGGGGATGGATTTGGAGCAGACCAATGTATATTCGCTCTTCGGCTTCACCATGTACCAGCTATGACCTTGAGCACGGTACTTATCCTCTCTGAGCTTGTTTCCATCTATAAAGCTGGAGCTGTATTACCTATGTGGCTGTGCTGTTGTGAGGATTAAGTGATATAATTTTGGGAATTGCCTGGTGGGGGAGTTCCCTTTCTTACTGCTCTCCACCCTGCTCTGAGTATTCTCAGGGCAGGGATCAATTTCTCCAAGGAGAGTCTCCCTTTGGAAGGCAGATCAAACTAACTTCTGTGTTAGCCAAACTGTGAGCCTGCTGGTACAGGACTGCTGAGCTGCCCAGCCTGAGTGAGCAGGCAGTGTTGTGGATGGTCATGTTGTATGACCCACACCAGAATAGATAGGGCTCAACTCAAGACAGTTTGAGAAAGCCCAGTGCTTCCCTATAAAGATACTTTAAGGATCAAGAATCTTTATAGGTCCCATGGAAAAGTTTTGCTCTCAGAAACTTGGCAATGACCTTCTTTATACTACAAGACAAAATGTTTATGTGAACTTCAGACAACCTTGCAAAAAATCCCATACATTTATTTATAAGGCTATTTCTGTCTTTCTTTCTTTTTTTTAAAGACAGAGTCTCACTCTGCCCTCCAGGCTAGAGTGCAGGGGTGCAATCTCTACTCACTGTAATCTCTGCCTGCTGGGTTCAAGCAATTCTCCTGCCTCAGTCTCCCGAGTAACTGGGATTACAGGTGCACACCACCATGCCTGGCTATTTTTGCACTTCTAGTAGAGATGGGGTTTCTCCGTGTTGGTCAGGCTGGTCTCAACTCCTGACCTCAAGTGATCTGCCTGCCTCAGCCTCCCAAAGTGCTGGGATTATAGGCATGAGCCACCATGCCCTACCCATTAATAAGACTATTTGTTTTCAACTTATTTTTAAACGCAAAGACTACATGAAAAGAGACCATTTCCTTTGTCTTTTGTAGAGTTTCTACCTGATAAAAAAATTTCTGAACAAATGTTACAGTTGAAGTAGAACTTCTCCATTTGCAGCTTAACTTCTCAACCTTGTCTTCACACAACGTTCTCTCCCGGAGCCCTGGGCACCAACTGCTTTGTCACTTTGGCAGATGATGTGGCCTCTGCTTTGCTAGGCAAGACTGGGTATCTGTGACTCCTACCCTTTCTCTCCACTTTGCGGTAGCGCCTTCCTGTCCTTCCTTTCTCTGTTTCATTCTGCAGCACTGGCCAAACTCCCTTCCTCAGGGAATGTGCCTGGCCAGCAACAGTCTCCTGGCCCAAAAGTCACACCTGCTTCCTAGGGACAGCCTGCATCAGTGACTGCTTGGCAAGGGATATGAAGGACCGACCTCTTCACTTCAATTCAGGATGAGTCAGAAAGGCCATCCTAGCTCCAGAGCTCCCTGTTGGGGGGCTGGGCCTTTGCTACCCACTCTGGCTTCCACCCCTTCCCTCATGCGTGCTGGTCCCCGATCACCTTCCTCATGCTGATTACCTTCCCTAATAAATAACCTTTTTGCATGCTAAACATGGTCAGAGCCTGCCTTCTGGGGAGCTAACCTGTGACAACTATGTTCTAGATTTCTGTTACTGATTTATTTTAAAATTTAAGTAAATTTAAAATTTATTGAGACCTTTTTAAAGGTTCAGAATATGGTATACTTTAGTACATGTTCTGAATGTACTTGAAAAGGGTGTGTATTCTCTGTTGGGTAGAGTTTTATGAAGAGATTATCTTGGATTATTTAGATGGACCCAATGTAACTACAAGGGTCCTTTAAATGTGGAAGAGGTAGGTAGAAAAATTGTTGTCAGAGTGCTACTTGTGTGTATTAGTCCATTCTCATGCTTCTAATAAAGATACACCCAAGACTGGGTAATTTATGAAGGAAAGAGGTTTAATGGACTTATAATTCCACATGGCTTAGGAGGCCTCACAATCATGGTGTAAGACAAAGGAAGAACAAGGCATGCCTTACATGGCGGCAGGCAAGAGAGCGAGTGCAGGGGAACTCCCATTTATGAAAACATCAGATCTTGTAAGACTTAGTCACTACCATGGGAATAGCATGGGAAAAACCCACCCCCACAATTTAATTACCTCCCACCAGGTACCTTCCATGACACATGAGAATTATGGGAGCTACAGTTTTTTTTTTTTTTTTTAAATATGTTATTTTAAAAGTTCAGTTTTCAACAAAAAGTTATGAGACTTGCAGAGAATTTAGAGTATGGTCCACATGCCAGAAAATAAGCAGAAAACGAAAATTGTCCCTGAAAAGCACAGATGTTTGATTTACTAGACAGACCTTAAATCACCTATTTTAAATGTGCTCAAAAACTAAGCAAAACTATGTGTAAGGACTGAAGAAAAGTATGAGAATGATATCTTACCAAACAGAAAATGTTAATGAAAAAGAGAGGAAATAATAAAAAGAACCAAATAGAAATTCTGTAGTTCCAAATTACGGTAATGATAATGAAAAGTTCAGTAGGGAGGATTATCAGCAGATTTAAACATTAAGAAGCAAGCATAAGCAAACTTGAAAATACATCAATTAACGTTATCTACCCTGAGGAACACATGAAAAAAAAAATGAAGGAAATTGAATACAGACTAAGGAACCAATATACACACACTGGGAGTCTCAAAAGGAGAGAAGAGAAAGAGCAGAAATAATACATTAACAAATAATGGTCTAAAGTGTCCTGACTTTTTTTTTTTGAGACGGAGTCTCACTCTGTTGCCCAGGCTGGAGTGCACTGGTACAATCTCGGCTCACTGCAACCTCCACCTCCTGAGTTCAAGTGATTCTCCGGCCTCAGCCTCCTGAGAAGCTGGGGTTACAGGCACCCACCACCACATCCAGCTAGTTTTTTTTTTTTTTTATAAGAAAAAGAATAAAGAAGAGGGAGAAAGAGGAAGAGGGAGAGAGGATGGGGGTATTGCTTTATTGCCCGGGCTAGAATGCAATCTAAATATGGGTATGCCTATAATTGTCCTTAGTAATGGAGATATAAAAGAAAATGAGGGAAGAGAATAACAAACAAGGAGCCAACCAAGATTTCTTTTAAACTTCTAAGTTGATATGATGTGGTACTGATAAGAGTGTATATTTTGTATATTTAAAGTGGAGAGTTCTATAAATGTTAATTACATTTACTTGTTCCAGATCTGAATTCAAGTCCTGAATATCGTTGTTAATTTTCTGTCTCATTGATCTGTCTAATATTAATGTTGAAGTCTCCCACTATTATTATGTGGGAGTCTAAGTCTCTTTATTAGTCTTGTATGTCTGCGTATTCCTGTATTGGGTGCGTATATATTTAGAATCTTTAGCTCTTCTTGTTGTTGCATTGATCCTTTTATCATTATATAATGTCCTTCTTTGCTTCTTTTGATCTTTGTTGCTTAATTGTAACTTCTGCTTTTTATTAATAATTTTAGCTCTCTGTTTGGTTGGTAAATCTTTCTCCATCCCTTGTTTGGAGTCTTTGTGTATCCTTGAATGTGAGATGGGTCTGGATGCAGCATACTGATGGATTTTAGTTTTTTATTCAAATTGCCTGTCTTTGGATTGAGGGATTTAGTCAATTTAAATTTAGAATTAATAATAATATATGTGAGTTTAATACTGCCATTAACTGGCTATTTTGTCCATTAGTTGATGTAAATTCTTCATTATATTGATGCTCTTTTTGATAATTTTTTTAGAAAGGCTGATACTGTTTGTTCCTTTCTATGTGTAGTGGTTCTTTCAGAAGCTCTTGTAAAGCAGGCCTGGTGGTGATGAAATCTCTGAGTGCTTGCTTATTCACAAAAAACTTTATTTTTCCTTCACTTGTGAAGCTTAGTTTGGCTGGATGTGAAATTCTGGGTTGAAAGTTCTTTTCTTTAAGGATGTTGAATATTGGCCCCCACTCTCTTCTGGCTTGTAGGGTTTCTGCTGAGAGATCTGCTGTAAGCCTGATAGGCTTCCCTTTGTGGGTAACCTGACCTTTCTCTCTGGCTGCCCTTAGTATTTTCTCCTTCATTTCAACCCTGATGAATCTGATGATTATGTGCCTTGGAGTTGCTCTTCTTGAGGAATATTTCTGTGGTGTTCTCTGTATTACCTGGAGTTGAATATTATCCTGCCTTACTAGGCTGGGAAAATTTTCCTGAATAATGTCCTGAAGCGTATTTTCCAGCTTGGATTCATTCTCTTCGTCACATTCAGGTACACCTATCAAGCGTAGATTAGGTCTTTTCACATAGTCCCATATTTCTTGGAGACTTTGCTCATTCCTTTTTATCCTTTTTTCTCTAATCTTGTCTTCTTGTTTTATTTCATTGAGTTGGTCTTCGACCTCTGATATCCTTTCTTCTGCTTGATCAATTCGGCTGTTAAAACTTGTGCATACTTCACGAAGTTCTCCTATTGTGTTTTTCAGCTCCATCAATTCACTTATATTCCTCTCTAAATTGTGTATTCTTGTTAACATTTCGTCAAATCTTTTTTCAAAGTTCTTAGTTACTTTAGATTGGGTTAAAACAAGTTCTTTTAATTCACAGAAGTTTCTCATTATCCACATTTTGAAGCCTGCTTCTGTAATTGGAACACACTCGTTCTCCATCAAGCCTTGTTCCGTTGCTGATGAGGAACTGTGATCCCCCGTTGAGGGAGAGGCGTTCTGATCTTGGGCATTCTCAGCCTTTTTTGGCCGTTTTCCTCCCTTCGTTATAAATTTATCCATCTGTGGTCCCTGTATTCACTGTCTTTGCAATTAGGTTTCTGAGTGGACGTCCAACTTACTGATTCTCAGCGCCGAAATCTGAGCAACCCACTGCACCGACCAAATCAGTGGCGTTAAGATTGATGGTGCTTTTCTGACTCTGCACCAAGAACTGCCGCTCCCAGGCGCCGGCAAAACCGCCTCGCCGGTCACAAGAGTCACGCTGGCGACCCGTGGGGCTCCTCCGCTGGGAATCTCCTGGTGCGTGAGCAAAAAGAATTCATGTGAAGGTGTGGCGTCCTCTCATTCTTTGCGCTTTCACTGGGAGCTACAATCCCGAGCTGCTAGTGATCAGCCATTTTGGATCTCTCTCCGGGTGCTACAGTTAAAGATGAGATACGAGTGGGGACACAGCCAAACCATATCATTGTGAGAAAGACTTGACTGGCTATCGCTGGCTTACAACATGGAGAAGACAAGCAAGGTGTTTCCAAGTAATTTAACTACATCCCAGACCAAAGCTTAAGAATAACTATAGGAATACATAAATATCCAGCACCCAACAAGGTAAAATTAACTTTTAAAATCTAATAAAAACTTCCCAGGAATGCAACACAGCCCTTCCTGGATTTTGACCCAATGAGAACCATTTTGGACTTCTGACCTCTAGAACTGTAAGATATTACATTTGTGGTATTTAAAGCCACTACATTTGTGATAATTTGTTATAGTACTAATAGGACATTGTAGGTTTTGTCTTTGAAGTTCAATTTGGGTCTTTATCATATCTCTCATACCTCTACTCAACAAAGGTCAGTTTTCTCCTAACGTCTTGAACATATAAAATAGCTATAATAAATACTTTACTATCCTTACCTACTAATTATAGCATATGTGATATTTTTGGTTAAGTTTAAATAGATTTTTTAAACCTAATTATTTTTGTGTTTGCCTATTGTTTTGCATTTCTGGTAAGTTTTTATTAGATTTTAAATGCAAATTTTATCTTTTTGAGTGATAGATATTTTTGGATTCCTATAGTTGTTCTTGAACTTTGGTCTGGGATGTAGTTAAGTTACTTGGAAACAGTTTGATGCTTTTGGGCATTGCTTTCAAGCTTTGTTAGGTTTCGGTATCAAGATGATGCTGGCCTCATAAAATGAGATAGGGATAAGTTTCTCTTTTTCTGTTGTTTGGAATGGTTTCAGAAGGATGGTACCAGCTCCTCTTTGTACCTCTGGTAGAATTCGGCTGTGAATCTGTCTGGTCCTGGGCTTTTTTTTTGGTTGGTAGGCTTTTAATTACTGCCTGAATTTCCTAACTTGTTATTGGTCTATTCAGGGATTCAATTTCTTTCTAGATTCTTCTAGATTTTCTAGTTTATTTGCATAGAGGTGTTTATAGTATTCTCTGATGGTGGTTTGTATTTCTGTGGGATCAATGGTGATATCCCCTTTTTCACTTTCTATGCATCAATTTGATTCTTCTCTCTTTTCATCTTTTTTAGTCTGGCTAGTGGTCTGTATATTTTGGTTATCTTTTCAAAAAAGCTAGCTCCTGGATTCGTTGATTTTTTTTGGAGGATTTTTCATGTCTTTATTTCCTTCAGTTCTGCTCTGATCTTAGTTATTTCTTATCTTCTGCTAGCTTTTGAATTTGTTTGCTCTTGCTTCTCTAGTTCTTTTAATTGTGATGTTAGGGTGTCAATTTTAGAACTTTTTCACTTTCTCCTGTGGGCATTTAGTACTATAAATTTCTCTCTCAACATTGCTTTAGCTGTGTCCCAGAGATTCTGGTATGTTGTGTCTTTGTTCTCATTGTTTTCAAATAACATATTTATTTCTGCCTTAATTTCATTATTTACCCAGTAGTCATTCGGGAGCAGGTTTTTCAGTTTCCATGTAGTTGTGTGATTTTCAGTGAGTTTCTTAATCCTGAGTTCTAATTTGATTGCACTGTGGTCTGAGAGACTGTTTGTTGTGATTTCTGTTCTTTTGCATTTGCTGAGGAGTGTTTTACTTCCAATTATGTGGTCAATTTTAGAATAAGTCCAATGTGGTGCTGAGACGGATGTATATTCTGTTGAGTTGGGGTGAAGAGTTCTGTAGATGTCTACTAGAGCTGACTTCAAGTGCTGAATATACTTGTTAATTTTCTGTCTCGTTGATCTGTCTAATATTGACAGTGGGATCTTAAAGTCTCCCACCATTATTGTGTGGGAGTCTAAGTCTCTTTATAGGTCCCTAAGCACTTGCTTTATGTATTTGGGTGCTCCTGTATAGGGTGCATATATATTTAGGATAGTTAGCTCTTCTTGTTGCATTGATTCCTTTACCATTATGTAATGATCTTCATTGTCATTTTTGATCTTTGTTGGCTTACAGTCTGTTTTATCAGAGAGTAGGATTGCAAACCCTGCTTTTTTTTTTTTTTTGGTCTTCCATTTGTTTGGTAAATCTTCCTCCATCCTTTTATTTTGAGCCTATGTGTGTCTTCGCACGTAAGATGGGTCTCCTGAATACAGCATACCAATGGGTCTTGACTGTTTATCCAATTTGCCAGTCTGTGTCTTTTAATTTGGGCATTTAGTCTGTTTACTTTTAAGGTTAATGTTGTTATGTGTGAATTTGATCCTGTCATTATGATGCTAAATGGTTATTTTGTCTGTTAGTTGAAACCTGCAGTTTCTTCATAGTGTTGATGGCCTTTACAATTTGGTATGTTTTTGCAGTGGCTAGTACTGATTTTTCCTTTCCATGTTTAGTGCTTCCTTCAGGAGCTCTTGTAAGGCAGGCCTGGTGGTGACAAATCTCTAAGCATTTGCTGGTCTGTAAAGGATTTTATTTCTCCTTCACCTATGAAGCTTAGTTTGACTGGATATAAAATTCTGGGTTGAATATTCTTTTCTTTAAGAATGTTGAATATTGATCCCCCACTCTCTTCTGGCTTATGTAGGGTTTCTGCAGAGACATCTGCTGCTAGTCTGATGGGCTTTCCTTTGTGGGAAACCCAGCCTTTCTCTCTGGCTGCCCTTAACATTTTTTCCTTCATTTCAACCTTGGTGAATCTGATGATTATGTGTCTTGGGGTTGCTCTTCTTGAGGAGTACCTTGTGGTGTTCTCTGTATTTCCAGAATTTGAATGTTGGCCTGTCTTGCAATGTTGGGGAAGTTCTTCTGGAAAATGTCCTGAAGAGTGTTTTCCAACTTGGTTCCATTCTCCTTTTCACTTTCAGGTACATGAATCAAATGTAAGTTTGGCCTTTTCACAGAGGCCCATATTTCTTGGAGGCTTTGCTCATTCCTTTTTCATTCTTTTTTCTCTAATCTTGTCTTCATGCTTTATTTCGTTAAGTTGATCTTCAGTCTCTGATATCCTTTCTTCCACTTGATTGATTTGGTTATTGATACTTGTATATGCTTCATGAAGTTCTCTTGCTGTGTTTTTCAGCTCCAAGAGGTCATTTATATTCTTCTCTCAACTGGTTATTCTAGTTAGCAATTCCTTTAACCTTTTTTCAAGGTTCTAAGCTTCCTTGCATTGGGTTAGAACATGCTCTGTTAGCTTGGAAGACCTTGTTATTACCTACCTTCTGAAGCCTACTTCTGTCAATTCATCAAACTCATTCTGTATCGAGTTTTGCTCCCTTGCTGGAAGGAGTTGTGATATTTTAGAGAAGAAGAGGTATTCTGGTTTTTGGAGTCTTCAGCCTTTTTGCACTGGTTTTTCCTCATCTTCATGGATTTATCTACCTTTGGTCTTTGCTGTTGGGGACCTTTGGATGGGGTTTTTGTGTCAACATCCTTTTTGTTGATGTTGATGCAATTCCTTTCTGTTTGTTAGTTTTTCTTCTAACAGTTAGGCCCCTCTTCTGCAGGTCTGCTGGAGGTCCACTCCAGACCCCGTTTGCCTGGGTATCACCAGCAGAGGCTGCAGAACAGCAAAGATTACTGCCTGTTTCTTCCTCTGGAAGCTTTGTCCCAGAGGGGAAGATGCCAGATGCCAGCCAGAGATTTCCTGTATGAGGTCTCTGTTGATCCCTGCAGGGAAGTGTCTTCGAGTCAGGAGGCATGGGGGTTAGGGACCCACTTGAGGAGGCAGTCTGTCCTGTAGCAGAGCTCAAGTGCTGTGCTGAGAGATCCACTGCTCTCTTCAGAGCCAGCAAGCAGGAATGTTTAAGTCTGCTGAAACTGTGCCCACAGCAGCCCCTTCCCCCAGGTGCTCTGTCCCAGGGAGATGGAAGTTTTATGTATAAGTCCCTGGCTGGGACTGCTGCCTTTCTTTTTGAGATAACCTGCCTAGAGAGGAGGAATCTAGAGAGGTAGTCTGGCTACAGTGGCGTTGTAGAGCTGCAGTGGGCTCCGCTCAGTTCAGACTTCTCAGTGGCTTTGTTTACATTGTGAGGGGAAAACTGCTTACTCAAGCCTCAGTAATGGCAGATGCCCCTCCCCCCACCAAATGACTTCAGACTGCTGTGCTGGCAGCAAGAATTTCAAGCTAGTGGATCTTAGCTTGCTGGGCTCCATAGGGATGGGATGACCACTTGGTCTGAGCTAGACCACTTGGCTCCCTGGCTTCAGCCCCCTTTCCAGGGGAATGAACAGTTCTGTCTTGCTGGTGTTCCAGGCACCACTGGGGTATGAAAAAAAAAACTCCTGCAGCTAGCTCAGTGTCTGCCCAAACGGCTATCCAGTTTTGTGCCTGAAACCCAGGGCCCGGTTGTATAGGCACCCAAGGGAATTTCCTGGTCTGCGAGTTGCAAAGACTGTGGGAAAAATGTAGGATCTGGGGCTGGAGTGCACCCATCCCTCATGGCACAGTCCCTCACAGCTTCCCTTGACTAGGGGAGGGGGTTCCCCAACCCCTTGCACTTCCTGGGTGAGGTGATGCCCCACCCTGCTTCAACTTACCTGCCGTGGGCTACACCCGCTGTCTAACCAGTCCCAATGAGATGAGCCAGTTACCTCATTTGGAAATGCAGAAATCACCTGCCTTCTGTGTTATTTTTGCTGGGAGCTGCAGACCAGAGCTGTTCCTATTTGGCCATCTTGCCAGCCACCTCCAACCTTAATTTTTATAATTTGTTTTTGAATTCTAAATGGGCCTTAAAATTCTGTAGTTGTGTCAACACATTTTATATGTAGTATTTTTGTTGTTCATTTCAAATTATTAATTCATTTAAAAATATTTCCTAATTTATAACTTAATAGGTTAATTAGAACTGTGTCTCAACTAAGCCCAATATGGGCTTTTGAATTGAAAGTCTGTTATTGATTTCTAACTTATATTGTGATTCAGGTATGCTGAAAATTATTTCAATTATTTGGCTTGCTTCCTGGTAAGATCAGATTTTAAAAATATTTCATACATGCTTCAGAAGATTATATGTTCTATAATTGTGAGTACAGGTTCATGGTAGTCAATTAGGCAATGTTTGTTCATTGTACTTCCAAATATTAAACATCTTTGTTTTTCCTCTTTGTGAATGCCATGTAAGAATCTCCCAGTATACTTACGGAGTTATTGATTGATGTAAAATAAACATAAAATTTAAAGTTTACAATTCAGTGCATTATATATATTCACAATGTGCAACCATCACTACTATCTAATTCTAGAACTTTTTCATCACCCAAAATGAAACATCATACCTATTAAGCAGCCACTTCCCACCATCTGTTCCCCTAACCCCTGCAACCACAAATCTGCTTTCTGTCTTTATGCATTTGTCTGTTCTGGACATTTCATATAAGTGGAATAATACAATATGTAGCTTTTATGTCTAGTTTCTTTCACTTTGTTTTCAAGGTTCATCTATGTTGTAGCATATGTCAGTACTTCACTCTTTTATGGCTGAAAAATAGTCCATTGAATGGATATACCACATCTTATTCATTCAGTGATGGATATTTGGGTTGTTTCCACCTTTTGGCTATTGTGAATAACACATTGGTGTACAAGCTTTTGTTCAAACATCCATTTTCAGTTCTTTTGAGAAGATACTTAGCAATAGAATTGCTGGGTCATACAGTGTGATATTATGATTTTTAATAAGAAATATAGATTTGGTCTTTGTTCCCATTTCCTGGCACACAGATCCAAAAACTCTTGTAATATCCAAAGTAATATGTCTTTTTGTAAGGTTATGAAATGCCTCATAGCTGGGGGCTCCTTGAGAGCCACAGGACAGGGGCTGGTTGCTAGGGAACTCACCATGCCATTAGAAAGTTGGAACTTTCAGCCCCATTCCCTAATCTCTAGGGACAGAAGAGGGACTGAAGGTTGAGTTGATCTGCAATGGCCAGTGATTTCATCAGTCATGCCTGTATTAGTGAAGCCTCCATTAAAAACCCACAAATAAAGGGTCTGAAGAGATTCTGGGTTGCTGAACATGGGGAGGTGGCTAGAAGGATGGTGCCCCACACAGGGCATGGAAGCTCCACACTCCTTCCCATATATACCTTGCTCTATGAATCTTTTCCATCTGGCGGTCCATCTATATATATATTTAATATCTTTTATAATAAATAAGTAAGTGTTTCCTGAGTTCTGTGAACCATTCTAGCAAATAATTAAACCCAAGGAGGGAGTCTTTGGAAGGCTCAATTTATAGCTTTTGGTAAGAAGTAAGGTCACAATCTGGGACTTGTAATTGGCATTTGAAGTGTGTCTGCATGCATGCACGTGTATTGGGGGACAGTCTTTTGGGACTAGCTCTTAACCTGTGGAATCTGACCCCAATTCCAGGTAGATAATGTCAGAATTGACACTGGTGTCTGCTGGAGCAATGTTTGGTGTGTTGGGAAAAATCCCCATACTTCTCGTGTCAGAAGTGAAGTACTGTGTTGAGTGGTGACTGTGTAGTAGGCGGCATAGGTAATTTTGTGTATGGCTTGTTGAGGAACTGTCAAACTGGATTTTTAAATTTTTTTCTGTCTGTTTTGTGGTCTTATTAGGTATAGATTTTAAGTTGTTGGCCAGGCATGGTGGCTCACACCTGTAATCCCAGCACTTTGGGAGGCTGAGATGGGTGGATCGCTTGAGGTCAGGAGTTTGAGATCAGCCTAGAACTCCTGCCTAGAGACCATGGTAAAACCCCATCTGTACTATAAATATAAAAATTAGCTGGATGTGGTGGGGTGCACCTGTAATCCCAGCTACTCAGGAAACTGAGACGTGAGAATTGCTTGAACCAGGAGGCAGAGTTTGCAGGGAGCTGAGATCCCGCTACTGCCCTCCAGCCTGGGCAAGAGTGAGACTCTGTCTCAAAATAAATAACAAAAATAAAAAATGAAATAAAATTGTCATATCTTCCTGGTAAATTGAAGCCTGGATGCCTATAAAATGATCTTTATCTCTAAAATTACATTTTACTTAAAAACTGTACTTCATCTGATATAACACTGATACAAGAAAACCATACTAGCTTTCTTTTGGTTATATATAGCTTTCATTCTTTTATATATAACCTGTATTCTTAAACATTTTAAATGTCTCCTGTAAACAGAACATACTGGATTAAGAAAAACTCAGTCTGATTATCTTTTAATTAAGTTATTTAGTGTACTTATAACTGCTGGTGTATTTGGGTTTATATCATAGTTCCTTACATTTCTTTTTGTCCTTCTCATTCTGTGTTCATCTCTCTCCTCATATTTTTGGGGCATTTTTATTATTCCTCTCTCCATCTTCCATTTTATACATACCAGTTTACACAATTCATACTATTTTCTTTCAGTTGTTAACTTGAAAATTACAAATGCATACCTTATGTGTGAAATTTTAATGTTTCCAGAGTGGGCAACATGGAAAAACCTCATCTCTGTAAAAACAAAAATTAGCATGACATGCTCTTGCACGCCTGTGTATCAGCTACTCAGGAGGCTGATGTGGGAGGATCACCTGAGCCTGAGAAGTTAAGGCTGTAGTAAACTGTGATCATGCCACTGCACTCCAGCCTGGATGACAGAGCAAGCCCCTGTCTCATACATACATATATATGTACATACGTACAAACACATAAAGTTAATGAATACTTAACAGATGGCAAAATGGGTTTATCTGTTTTGGAAAATTATTAAGTATCCTCTCAAGTGTTTTCACTGCCACATTTTATCCAATCAAGGACCTTATGACACTGTCTGGCCAAAGCTGTGGTTAGTTATCCCCCCAAAGTAGGGGCAGATAAGTTCTTGCAAGTGCTACCCCCAAGTGTTCTGAGATGGGGCTGGTTGGGATTCCAAAATCAGTCCAAAGCCTTTACTAGGAAACTTACAGGATGCTACAGTGGTGCTTGTGATGGAGTAAGAAAAAAAGATGTTCTTCTATGTCTGCAACACAGGGATTAGGATATGGAGTTTACGTGGGGTTTAAGGAATACAGCTGACAGTGAAGGCTAGTTTCTACATTTTATCTTGCAGTGTTTTGGGCAACAGTATAAACAAACTTAGTGCCTGGGAATGTCCAAGCTTGTAGAGGAAAACATAAAGCTAGCCAGGTCATACCAGTAGTCAAGGCATTTTGTGTGTCCTGTGTCAGGGCAAAGAAAAATTGTGATTTGGGAGACCCCACACTTTAAGATCATTAATAATTCTTTCAGTTTGTGTTGCAATGTATTTGAATTCTTTTTTTTAAAGCTGTAAGTTATTATTTCAAAACAACGTTCTTTTAGTTTTATGTAAGTCTTATTTTCATTCCTTTTCACACCTGGAATAACTTTTCTCCCACTTTAGAAATGACTTTGGTGAGATTCTGCTGGTTCCAAACTCTTTTTTCTTTCCTCTGTGTGTACTTTGTCCTCTTTCTTAAGAGTATTTTGTTAGACATTAACATAAGCTTATTAATATAAGCTGGCAGTTGACTTTCATCAGTTTCGAAGATGCCATTCCACAATCTTGTCTCACAGTTGCACTTGAGAAGTCAGCTCTCTCCTCCTCCCCTCCACTTCCCTCCTTAGAAATGAATCTTATTTTTCTTGTACTGTTTTTATAAGAGTTGTTTTTGGTATTCTGCAGTTTCATGATATCAAGGGTGAATTTTTTATCCTGCTAGGAGTTAATGTGTCAAGAGGTATCTATTTTGAAAAATTATTAAGTATCATCTCCTCAAGTATTATCACTGCCACCTTTTACCACTTTGCTCCTTTGAGAACTCCAGATGACTCTTAGACCTTCCCATTCTTTAGACAAGGTCTTGCTATTTCCTAGGCTGGAGTGGTGGGACCACAGGCACGTACCACCATTGTAGGGGGTCGGGTGAGGGGCTCTCTTTATTGCCCAGTTTGATCTTCCCATTCTTCATCTATTTTTATCTCCCTTTGCTCCCATTATCTCTTTGTGTTACATTCTGGGTAGTTTCTTTTGCTCCATCTTCTGGTTCAGATTTTCTTAGTCACATTTCATGTGTTGCTAAACCTATCCACTGAGTTAAATTTTAGGTATTTTAAACTTCTAGGTTTTTTTCAAATATGCTTTCATATTTTTCTATCCTTGGGTATTTTCTAACATCTTTTATACTTGTACACTCACAGAATCTTTCTCCAGTTAATGTTTTCTTTTTTTTGAGACAGAGTTTCGCTCTTGTGGCCCAGGCTGGAGTGCAGTGGCGTGATCTTGGCTCACTGCAACTTCCACCTTCTACCTTCCCAGGTTCAAGCCATTCTCCTGTCTCAGTTTCCTGAGTAGCTGGGATTGCAGATGCCGCCACCATGCCCAGCTAATCTTTGTATTTTTAGTAGAGAAAGGATTTCACCATGTTGGCCAGGCTGGTTTTGAACTCCTGACTCAAGACAATCCACATGCCTTGGCCTCCCAAAGTGCTGGGATTATAGGCATGAGCCATCCCGCCTTCATAAAAATGTTTTCTTCATAAAAAGGATCTTGACTTTTTATACCTATATTTAATCTTTTTTTTTCTTTCTCCTCTCTAGCCCTATGTCATAATTTATTTCTTGAAAAGAGGTATTTTTGACATGCTCATGTATGGAAAATTTAGTTATGTCTCAAAGACTCAGTGTAACATTTAAACAAATTAATGTGCAGGAAAAGTCTGAAATTACATTTCAAATACTATTAGTACACTGTCAGGAGCAGTGCAGAAGTTTTGCAAGCATGATGAACACTGAAAGTAAATGTGTGATGCACATTGCTGGCACTAGAAGAGGAAATGATGACATTGTATTCAGCGTGAGCTGTTCTCTGCCATTTTGTGTTTGTCCTGAACACATTTCCACAGTGCCTATTTTTTTTTTTAAAACAGCCCAGTATTTGATTATATTTAGTACATTTATTATAATATAATCAAATATATTTAGTATTTGATTTTATTTGCTGTAACATTTTTTCCAGGCTGTAATTATTGGTGCTATCAAATTTTAGCACCGTGATTACTTATTTGTGTCTGAAGTTAAAAAAATACAATCTGGATCCTGACTAGAGATTCTTTCATTCAGCTCATACTCCAGTGAGGTAGAGAGGCTTAGTGTTTTGGGATTGTGTTCTTTCTAGGCTCCTTTTTTAGGGGTATGAATTTAGCTGGCTGCACAGGATAATGTTATTTATGTCACTTATAAGAACTGCTTGATGTATACTCAGTACTTCTATTCCTCCACATACTTCATTTTGTCTCATGAATAAGTCACATTAATAGACCCTTATCATACATCTAGGATTATTTTTCTTGACCTGTAAATCTTATATGTATTGTCAGTATATTGTCTGTAACATTACAGATTCCTGTTGATATGAGACTCATAAAGAGGGAAAGCTCCCTGGCCTTTATAATAGGAAGCATTTTTTTTCCTTCCCTTTCAAGCAGTTGACTTGCTTTTTATCTTATGGATGTGCTGAACAGTATGAGTGATCAATACTTGTCAGTAATGCATACCAAAGAAGCTTGGAATCAGTATTATTTAGAACTTCATGCGATGAACGTTTTGTATTTGTCCATTCCAAATCATGTTAGTGTTGCCTTGATCACCATTACCTGAAAGAGGGACTTTATGTGATAAAATGTATATATGTGTGCCAGAAGGAGAAGAGACATTAAAGTGGCTTAAAATCTCCATCTAAAATCTAGAGGCAACATGGATACCCAAAAAACTATGAGAAAGTAGTTGTACAATTAAAATGCATACAAGTAGGGGACTCATGAACCAATCAAATAAAATCTGTATGTGATAATCTTAAAATGTCACCAACTTCAATCATAACCTATTAGTTATTAGTATTTTAATAATATACTCATTTATCAAACAGGAGAGAAAATGAACAATGTTGAAATTTTATTTCTGAAATGTTTTATTCTTTTAATCAATACATATTATATTAAGTATAGAATTTCCTTAAAAATTAGCAAATAACTCTCAATTTCACTGTTAGGACATTGTTATAGAGAGGGAAATATTTATTTTCTTTTTACATTTATCCACATTCCAAGTAGATTATCATAGTAAGGTTCTTCTGTGTTACTTTTGTCCAAGTTGTGACAACTGAAACAAAATAAAACAAAATCATACATGAAACTTTTAAAAAAGATCACAAAAGAAGCATTCAAACATACTTGTAAACCCTTTAAGAAATGACACTTCCTAATGTTTATCACTAACTCAAATGTAAAACATTTGTAGATAGTTAAAAACTGAAGGCTGGGCACAGTGGCTCATGCATGTAATCCTAGCTACTTGGGAGGCTGAGGCGGGAGAATCACTTGAGGCCAGGAGTTCAAGACCAACCTGGGCAACATAGTGAGAGATCGTCTCTACCAAGAAAAAGAAAACAGAATTGCGATAAACATCATCATAGCAAAGAAATGTAAACATTATTAGGTAATGTTAACTGATGGAAAGCAAAACCCTGGGAATGAAAAAAAATTAGTATTAACTTTGTGAAAATGTAAAGACAAATGTCATGAGTGACAGACTACTGACAGTTCTCATATATTTTTGTATTTCAAAAGGATCATTAAAAGCCACAGAAAAGGCTTTCAGCTCTGGAAGGATGTGTAAACTCCTGCTGGAAACAATATTATCAAGGTTTTCTTCTTAGTTGTCCCTGCCTATCTTGGTATAGCTGTATGGCTTTTGGTTTCAGCTGGTTCAGGTCAGTAAGCGGTTTTCTTTCTCTCTTTTGAACAATACCAATAGCAACGTGGGGTATGTTAACAGAAACAAACAACAAAGGTATACTTTACCTGTTTGATGAACTGTGTAGCATTAAAAAGCTCACTGCAGCCATATAAAATGTGTTTGCCTTGTTTTCCCTGCAAAAATCAGTCAGAACTTAGATAAAAGTAAGTAACAAGAAATACATTCAATATTCCCAAGAAAAGAGATTAATATGCTACTTTTTTTTTTTTGGTAATTCTTGACAGTCCTTCTTGGGGATAGTGTTGGATTTTAGTGTACACATCTACCTAAAATTGCATGAAATAAAGAGGAATAAAGTGGTGACACATGAGCATAGTTTTTTTTTGTCCCCCAAAATAGGTATTATGGCACACTATTGGTGCCATTTTCTATTACACTCAAAATAGAAGGAATCTGATGACTGTCATATTTCACAGGAGCAACAGTTACCCATACAGTCTTAGAACATTCTTCCAATGTAGGATGTGCACTACTTGAAGAATACATTTGAGTTTCTTTATGCTGAAAGTGGGCTATGGTGCAGGTAGCATGGATTGTGCTTTTAGTCTCACTTGAGCAACACAGTGTTTGTAAGTTAATACATCTCATTCCACATTGTCAAAATCAGGAATAAAAGTCACAGTTACTATGTTGGAAGCCAATCACAACAGCCAAATCTCTACTAACGATTTGCTAATTTCTTGTATGTATTATGAACTTGAAGGTAAATTCGTAACACAACTCTGTGAGGTATATAGGCTGATCAAACATTGTTGGCTGAATACATGTTCTAATGGCCATCTCTGAGAATAAATAAAAGCCACAACTCAGATTTTTTTTCAAAATAAGATGGTATATGGGTCATATATTGGGATTCTTGTGGCTAATACACATTAATAAAGGTAGAGGTTCCAGTATACAAGAAGCAAGCAAGCACAGGGAAACATTAGAGGGGTCCAGAACTTCTAGACATAGCTCCCAGGGGAACCTGATTCTTGTTCAAGGAGAGGTCTTTTATGTCTCTCTGGTCAGGCAGGCAAAATCAGGCTCAACTGCAGAAACCAAGGGAACATGACAAAAACTAGGTGCAAAATGTAAAATCAATCTTTGCATTTTCTATTAAACAATGCTGGCAAGCCAGCACAAGTTGCCCTCAGGTTTATCTTAGTCTCTAGCCCTGGACTGGAATTCATCACTAGTTAACTTCATTCAGCTTTGGCTAAATATCAGCACCATGGATCCCAGCATTCTTAGAGATAAGCACAGGGGTACAGTAGCCCAGCTGAGATTAATTCTGACTCGTACAGTCCCTACCTCGGGCCAAGCTTTCTTAACCAAATTACTCATCATCATTCTTTTCTAATCATTTTTAGCCATCCAATGAAGTGTAGGTATAATGTTAAAGTAATGTAGTTTATCAAACATTCCAGTGCAGTTGTTCTTATCATGTACAAGCTTAATGAATCCTTTACTTCCTCTCTCAGTTAGAAATTGAACTTTATGGGCTGGGCGCAGTGGCTCACACCTGTAATCCCAGCACTTTGGGAGGCCAAGGTGGGAAGATCATGATGTCAGGAGCTTGAGCCCAGCCTGGCTAGCATGGTGAAACCCCATCTCTACTAAAAATACAAAAATTAGCTGCCAGGCATGGTGGCACACGCCTGTAATCCCAGCTACTCAGGAGGCTGAGGCAGAGAATCGCTTGAACCCGGGAGGCAGAGATGCAGTGAGCCAAGATTGTGCCACTGTACTCCAGCCTGGGCAAGAGAGTGAGCCTGTCTCAAAAAAAAAAAAAAAAAAAAAAAAATTTTTATGAAATGTACCAATATATTGATTCAATGTAAAATTACATAACTCAATGTAGTTCTTTCTCCAGCCAATCACCTTCCATCAAGAGAATACCTTGTGGTGGTTTTAAATCAAGATCCCAATTCATCAAGATTAGTATTATCAAATGTTTTAATAAAATCGGTCAAATTATTTTTACCAATTATACCAGAGTTATACAAAATAGATGTATAACAGTATTTTCTGGCACTTGCCCCTTATGTTATGGGCTGGTATAAACCAAGGACCATGTTAATTAATTCTGTATTGCAAGTCTCATGTAGGTATAGTCATTCTTAGGTTTAGTTTCACATAGACTATACTGACACAGGTTTCTAATGATGTGAGGAAGGCTGTCACAGACCTACTGGCTCATTTCCTTCTTAATACAGCTGAATGGTAGGGAAAATATTAGGATTATTCGGGACAAAATAAAACTTAGACTAAAAGGGATTCAAAAATCCTCTCAGGACAATTAAACTAGGGGGCTTAGTAGCTACTAAACATTTAATGGATCTAAAGGGCATCTATGAATAACATAATGAAATATATAATATAATGGTTAAAGACTAGACGCTTTGCCCCTATGATCAGAAAGAAGACAAGGATGTCTGCTCTTGTCTCTTCTATTGAACAAGGCATTGAAAGTTCTAGCCGAGGCAGTTGCAGAAAAAAAAAACATTCCAGATAGAAAAGAAGTAAAACTATCTCTCTTTATAGATAACATGATCTTGTACATAAAATTTCTAAGATTCATTAAAAACAATAAGAACTAATAAACTTAGCAAGGCTGTAAAACATAAGATCAACATAAAAGTCAGTTGAATTTTTATATTTGGAATGAAGAATCAAAAAATGAACTTAAGAAAATGACTTTCAGAAGAGCATAAGAATATACTCTGAAGACTACCAAATATTGAAAGAAATTAAAGATATAAATGAAAAACATGAAGATAATACTTCTAACTGTCTGAGGAATGATGGAATGGACCGTTTTTATTTTCCCCTATCTAAGCCTGGAATTAATGTTTTTTTTTGCATCTTTTCTCACATGTGGACAAGACAGTCCTGTAAACTTGCAGTTATCCACCCCAACTTTATGTGACTGGGAATGGACAAAGGGGAAAAGCACAGCCAGTCTCACATTGCTGTCAGTGCCATTGGTAAGTCCTCTTGCCGAATCTGATGGTGCCTAACTCAGGGGTAAAGGTCTGGGTAAAAAAGGAGAAAGGAGGAAAATTCTTTATTCTAAGAAAGGGAGCCAATAAGTAAATAATGCAAAAAGAGAAAGTTAACATTATCTTGGTATCTTGTAAGAGGCT
The DNA here is from genome assembly GCF_048565385.1 of Saimiri boliviensis. NCBI lineage: Eukaryota > Metazoa > Chordata > Mammalia > Primates > Cebidae > Saimiri > Saimiri boliviensis. Next base: position 53,667,460 of record NC_133450.1, on the reverse strand, counting down.
GAGAGCAAGAGAATGTTCTGTCTAAGATTGGGTTGCAGGAGATTTAAGAATTTAATCTGCAGAATTTTATCTGAATCTTGATGATGCTAATAACATCTTGAGAATAAACACAGAATAACTGTAATGCTTGTCTTTTGGCTCCCATTGGTTGTATTTACTGTAGAGGACTACTTTTGGGAAGGAAAGTTAGGACACTGTTTTCTCTCAAATGCACACAAATGATTTTGTTCAACAATGAAGTAACAGACTACCATGTGACTACTAAACACAGTTATAATTTGTTAAGAAAGGTGTCCAGAAACACGGACATAAAATTGCTGCATTTCCAAATAGTCATGCTCTAATGCCTATGTATCTTGTTTCTGTGGGTGGAAGGCACTAACTGAAGTTAAAAAAAATTTTGGTACTGAAACCAAGTAAAGGATAACTTGGTGGTCTTACACACTTGCCGCTGATAACCCTGATTTTTTGCCGAGAATAATTAGAGTTAATTATTTTTGGGAATAATTACTACTCATATGACACTGCCTTGGGGAACTGAAAACTCTTGTCTTTCCTCCCCTACCACCTTTCAAAAGGTTCCTGAAGGATTTTGGATCCAAAAGATATATTCAAACTATATTCAAGCAAGAAAAACTCAATGGCAACAACGTATTTGGTGGTTAAACCAATCTGGGCAGAAACACTGGCACACTTCTATGAGTCCCATGGTAAGTCCAATTTGCCTTTAATGAAAAGAGACATACTGAGAAAGACGACTTAATGACCTGTATTGGTTGTTTACAAGAAATGTTATTTCAGGAGGAAGGGAAATGGTGGCAAGAAGCCTGGAAAAATGATAAAACTCAACAGTTACATAAAGATGGGAAGACACATGCACACAGACTCAAGAAGGATTAAGTATGCTCCTCAATTAAAAGCCAAAGTAATGCAAGGAAAATGGCCTGGTATCTTGGCAGAGTAAGCAAAAAGAATGAATTTATGGGAAACTTATAGTGCCTCCATCAGTTACATTTTCTTGTAAGAGCAAGAGCTGACTTTATCGTGAAAGATGAAAAAAAAATTTAGTAAGCAAACCAAATCATAATGTAATTGCTATTTGGTACAATACTGATCATTGGTGAGATTCATATGAACAATTCCTATAACCAAATGAATGAGCAAATGTATTAGGAAACTGAATTAAAACCCCTACAAGGTCTTCTGGTAAAAGACCAGATTATCAGAGAAATGAACTAGATTTAGTTAATAATTGTTATATAATTTCATAAAATTCAACGTTCTGTGGTAGAAAGAGGTAAAACTGTCAAGCTGGGACATTATTAAGAACAAGTTTTCACTGGACTATCGGGTAAACTTCAATTTTTTGAAAAGTTATAATCTACTTCAGTCACTACACAAATGATTAGTATTTTAGTGTTTATTTTCTCGTTTTTCTGTTATATAATGTAAAAGTTGCCAAAAGAAGAATGATGTCAAGTGATTAAAAAAGCTTAACCAAGGGTAAGAGCATGTGGAATGCAAAAGTGTCTATTGCAACCATGTGTTTATCCCTGGGAACACCTGGAACCAGTCATGTTGCTAACCGTTGGCCAAACCTGAATGAAATGTTCTAACTAGTGATGAATATTGTCTTGTTCTGGGGTCAGGACTAGGGGGCAACTTGTACTAGCTTGTCAGCACTGTTTATAGAGATGGTTTGCATCTGGTTTGTGTCATGTCCCCTTGGTTTCTGCTATTGAGCCTGGTCATGCAACCTAATTTTGGCTATGAAACTAGAGAAATATTAATCTGGCACAAGACAAGGATGGCCCTCTGACTACTCCTATTCAACATAGTATTCAAAGTTCTGGCCAGGGCAATCAGGCAAGAGAGAGAAAGAAAGGATATCCAAATAAGAAGACAGGAAATTGAACTGTCCCTGTATGCAGATGACGTGAACTTTTACTTAGAGCCCACGGTCTCAGCCCAAAAGCTTCTTAAGCTGATAAACAGCTTCAGCAAGGTCTCAGGAAACAAAATCAATGTGCACAAATCCCTAGCATTCCTATACACCAGTAACAGTCAAGCCGAGAGCCAAATCAGGAACAAGCTCCCATTCACAATTGCCACAAAAAGAATAAAGCTAACCAGAGAAGTGAAAGATCTCTACAAGAAGAACTATAAACCACTGCTCAAAGAAATCAGAGATTACACAAACAAATGGAAAAACATCCATGCTCATGGATAGGAAGAAAAATATCGTTAAAATGGCCATACTGCCCAAAGCCATTTATAGATTCAATGCTATTTCCTATTAAACTACCATTGACATTCTTCATAGAACTAGAGAAAACTGTTTTAAAATTCATACAGAAACAAAAAAGAGCCAAAATAGCCACAGCAATCCTAAGAAAAAGAACAAAGCTAGAGGCATCATGTTTCCCGACTTCAAACTATACCATAGGGCTCTACAGTAGCCAAAACAGCATGGTACTGGTACCAAAACAGACCTATGGACAAATCAAACAAACAGAGCCAAGAAATAAGATTGCATACCCACAACTATCTGATCTTCGACAAACCTGAAAAAAAAAAGCAATGGAGAAAGGACTCCCTATTCAATAAATAGTGCTAAGAAAACTGGCTAGCCATATGCAGAAAACTCAAACTGGACCCCTTCCTTACACCATATACAAAAATCAACTCAAGATGAATTAAAGACTTAAACTCAAAACTATAAAAACCCTGGAAGACAACCTAGGCAATATCATTTGGACATAGGAATGGGCAAAGATTTTATGACGAAGACACCAAAAGCAACTGCAATAAAAGCAAAAATTGACAAACGGGATCTAATTAAACTAAAGAGCTTCTACACAGCCAGAGAAACTATCAACAGAAAACCTATAGGATGGTAGAAACTTTCTGCAAACTATGCATCCAGGAAAGGTCTAATATCCAGCATCTATAAGGAACTTAAATTTACAAGAAAAAGCTACCCCACGCCAGGTGTGGTGGCTCACACCTGTAATTTCAGCACTTTAGGAGACTGAGGTGGGTGGATCACTTGAGGTCAGGAGCTCGAGAACAGCCTGGTCAACACGGTGAAACCCCATCTCTACTAAAAATACAAAACTTAGCTGGGTGTGGTGGTGTGTGTCTGTAACCTCAGCTACTTGGGAGGCTGAGGCAGGAGAATTGCTTGAACCTGGGAGGCAGAGGTTGCTGTGAGCTGGGATGGTGTCACTGTATGCCAGCCTGGGCGACAGAGCAAGACTCTATCTCAAAAACAAAACAAATCCATAAAAAAGTGGGCAAAGGATATGAACAGATATTTTTCAAAAGAAGGCATACATGTGGCCGACAATCATATGAAAAAACGGTCAACATCACCGATCATAAAACCACAATGAGATACCATCTCACACCAGTCAGAATGATTATTTTTTAAGATGCTGGTGAGGTTTTGGAGAAAAAGGAACACTTATACACATCTCCTTTTGGAACACTAGTGGGACTGTAAATTAGTTCAGCCATTGAGGAAGAAAGTACGGCGATTCCTCAAAGACTTAAAGACGGAAATGCCATTCAACCCTGCAATTCGATTACTGGGTATATACCCAAAAGAATATAAATCATTCTATTATAAAGATGCATACACATGTATGTTCATCGCAGCACTATTCACAATAGCAAAGACATGGAATCAACCTAGATGTCCATCCATGTTAGACTAGATAAAGAAAATGTGGTACATGTACGCCATGGAATACCATGCAGGCATAAAAAAGAGTAAGATCATGTCCTTTGCAGGTACATGGATGGAGCTGCAGGCCATTATCATTAGCAAACTAATGCAGGAACAGAAAACCAAATACTGCATGTTCTATAAGTGGGAGCTAAATGATGAGAACACATGGACACATTAGAGGGGAACAACACGCACTGAGGCCTTTTGGAAGGTGGAGGGTGGGAGGAGGGAAAGGATCAGGAAAAATAACTAATGGGTACTAGGCTTAATACCTGAGTGATGAAATAATCTGTACAATGAACCCCATGACACAACTTTACCTATGTAACAAAACTGCACATATACCCCTGAACTTAAAAAAATAAAACACCTTCTTTGTACAAGACTAGGGCTCTTCTGAAACCAAGGTATCTCACACACATCTTGGTGGTTCATAATGCAAAGATGAAGTATCTCCTATAAAACTAAGATAGAATCCCAAGAATAGTTACTTGTTTTGGAGCTCTGTGACATCTGCCTGTGGTTTTTTTGTCTTCACTGTACCATAACCCTCTACCATTATTAAAGCAATACATGAAATAAGGACATAAAGAATGATCATTATTTAACGTTAAGTAAATAAATGAAGATTACAAAATGACATTCTAAAAACAGCAAATTCTGTTGCCCCTGAATTTTTAATAGTGTTTTTCCTCTTCAGATTATAACCTTTCCTTCCTTTTTGCCTAGCTGTCTGCCACTCCCTGCACTCCCTTTCATTGCTAACTCTATAGCTCCTGTTTCCTGAAAAAAAACCAGACACTTCAAGTTTGTTAGACATATGTTGCTGATTTAAGTTAACAGGATAGGAGTAAAGTGCATATTATTCAGATCAATGAGTTTTGTGAATCATTTCACTGAGAAAGTTTTTTTTTGGGAAGCGCTTGCTTGAGGCCTCTAAGCATTTGAAGTTATATTAAGACAGGTGGCTGCAAAGTGCATTATATCAATAAGATACATTGTTTTCTAGATTAAGTACAATTTAAGGCCGGAAATGAATGTGATGGAAATAGGAAAACAATGAACATTTAAAAATCATATATGCATGATTTTAAAACTACTTTTTAGAAAATAAGTTATAGATAAGGATCAGGATAGCCATCAGAGGATGCTAGTGTTCTACCTATAAAACCATCTAACAACAGAATAAAAAGGCTAAATAAAATGTACCTTTATGTAGTCAACAAGATTTTGATATTCAATGTAGTTGCCTCCTCCCACCACAAAAACAATGGCCTAAAATGTAAACAGAAAAGAAAAAAAGCAACATGGTTTTTAGTCTGAGACCTATTCTAAAATTAAGGTTAAAAAATGCTAGCCAAAAGTCATATTCTAAGCACCCGATGCTATTTTAATTAAGAAATTTCTTTTGAAAAAGTCTATAAATTTCTAATGTCTTTTGAGTTGTATGAAGAAGAGATTTTTCAGAAACAATTTAGAGAAAAATAACTGTATTCTTCAATTAGGTAATACCAAATCTAAAGGGCTTTCTCCAAAGGACATTTTTGAATTTAGGGTTATTTATTGTAGGCAGGAAAAATTAGAAAACCTAGCATTTATATAATTTCCAATATATGTTATTTACTGTCTTTTTTACTGAGACGCTTCTTTGTATTTCAAATGAAAACACAGTCATGGTATCATCACAAATGTTTGGAATCCAATTTCAGAAAGTTTCCACACATGTAAAACTCACTGTAATCTTAAAGACTTCATTTCCTGTGAATTATCAGTTATTTTTAAGCTTAAAATATTATAAATATAAGCAGCTCTATAAATTAGAAAAATATAATTGCTAGACCAAATTTTTTAAAAAGAATCTTGGGTGTACACAACTGGATTTATCAAAATTACCATACACTAATCATCACAAAGCCATGTTTCGGACAAAGATAGTCATCAAGACTGCTTGGTAACCTTTCATCTTTCCTTTGTAGGACAGAGAATTTTTATAAGAAACTTACCTCTTGGAATGGATTTTTGTTTCTGGGAACTGAGCTGAAATAAAAGAAAAACCATACTGAAAATTTCACCCATAGCTTTTATTATGGATAAAACAGGTAAGGGAAATACACACACATGCACTATTAGGTATTCACAGTTCTACCTCCTTTACCTTTTTAGAGGAGTGGGTCCTTTAATTTTGCAGAGTTGGGTAGTGAACTGACTACCGATAGAAAGAAGCTAGAAGAGGGAGATATCTCAGAGTCTAAAAGGAAATGGGGCAACCTATTACTTTAAAATAAAATTTTAGATGACTGAGCAGCAGCTCCCATGAGGAGGAGTGGAAATCTGGGTATAAGGTGAATGGACAAAGCATATATTTTATGTGGTAAATTTTTACCACCCTCAATATTATATATAGTTTGTGGGTATCTACATTTGTGGAAAAACTATAAATTATGTATAGGAAGAATAACAGGAAGCAAAGAGGGAATGGAAGGAAAGATCTGAATTTTGCTGTAGCTTATTTCTTAATAAAGATCCCTTAGACACCAAAGTATTTTAAAAATATATATAATAAAGACATTTTTCAAAGCTTTTGCGAGTCTAGCCTTAGATTTGTTTTGAGTGCTAAAACAGGCTGTACAGTATGACTTACAAGGACAACTTAGATTTTCCCCAAAAGTAATTTTTGAAAATCTCAACTGAGAAAAGAAAGCGATTACAACTTTACTTAATTGTTCAGAGGCTGACTACACAGTTCTGTCATCTTTTTCTTATTTTTATGGCCTGTCTGAATATTCCATAGAAGAAGCTACAAGTCCACCTGACTGAAATGCCTCTTCAGTGTTTAAGTTCCTTTAACAGAAGACATGGATGAGGAGGGGTAAGACTGAAATAGAATAGTATTACTAGTTATTAATCACCAAGATTTAACTGTGATGGGATAGCTCAGGAGAAGGCTCTGTTAAAAATGAAACTCTAAGCTTATCTGTCTTATCAATCCTAATATTCCTTCTCATTACCATGCATAAACTGCATTTAGGATTAAACATTTCTCAGTAAATTACCAAGAAGCCAAATATAGTCTCCCTTGGTATCCATGAAGTTCCATGACGTTCTACCTTGGGTTCCAGGACCCCCAGTAGAACCAAAGTCTACAGATGCTCAGGTACCTTATGTAAAATAGTGTAGTGTTTGCATGTAACCTACACACATCTTCCCATATATTTTAACTTCTAGATTACTTGTAATACCTAATACAGTGTAAATGCTATGTAAACAATATAACAAACTATATAGTTTACATTGTATTAGGTATTGCTTAGAGAATAAACACAAGAAAAAAAAAGCCTGTACATGTTCATGTCTGTTTTTCCCCCCCCAAATATTTTAAACCCGGGTTGGCTGAATCTATGGATGAGGAACCCATGCATACTGAGGGCTGTGTATCTACTTGTTAGCTAAATGCATGGAAGGAAAAAATGTAAGCTGGAGAATCATCAATATAGGAAAGTTGCTAATCCACTGTTGTAAAGTATACAATCAGTGGTTTTTAACATATTTACAGAGTTTTACAACCATCACTGTCTAATTTCAGAACATTTTTATCACCCCTAGGAGAAGCCCTGTACCCATTAGTAGTCAATCCTCATCCCCCTTTCCATAATCTGTTCTTTGTCAGATTCTCTCTTGCCAACAGCAGCTGCTATTAGCAGTTCTTATGCAATTTTGTTGGCATTTCTGGTAAATTCAGGAAAGGACAACATTTCAAGTTATCAAACAATTTAATCTAGTGACTAGATTATTTTCATACCATCTACAAATATATGAAATCTTAAGATAGAGCAAATGTAAAGCTCTGAAGATCCCAAACATAAGGCACAGGCAAGAAACTAGCTTCAACTAAGTTTCAGTGCTACAGGCAAATCATTCCAGGCAGTTATTATTTCCCCCCAATTCTGCCTTTCTTTTTCTGTATCTTATAGGCTATTTTTCATACCACTGTTAATTATGAAAATTAATATCCATAATATCTTATCATCCAATGTCTATGATAAAATGCAGAATTTATAGAATGTTTCATTGTCACAAGGGGTTATATAGCAATGGTTCCCAGAGACTTTAATTTTATGGAGCAGTTAAATAAAAAACAACCAAACAACTGGTATCCAATCTAAAGCTCCTATTTTTTCAATTGGTTTGATAATATTCATTTAAAAATAGATGTTATCCAAATTTCCCTCACCCACAATTAGTTTCTAATATCTCCACCATTTCATAAAAAAACCAGTAGACATCTAAATGGATTTGGGTGTGTATATATTCAGAAGGAAAAACATGAAAATGCTAAGTATCATTACTAGAGATATCTCGGGATAATGAGATTATACATACTGTTTTCTTACAGGTTTTCCATATAGTATGGATTTTTAATAATAAGCAATACTATTTTATAATAAATCACTTATTTCCATTATTGAGGGGAAAAATCCACAAAAAGTCAAAGAAGACAAAAGCTGCTTACCTGTCATTGCCCCGCAGCATTTTGGGATCAAAATATCTATAGTCATCAGTTTCCTGTTAAAAAAAAAATAGAACTTAACCATGGCTGTGCAATTTCCCTTTGAAGGTCACAGTTTGGTTTAGAGTATCCTATTTTAATGAATCTATCAATTTTGTGGAATGTACAACCACCACCCCTAATACTTAATGAGCACTTACTATGTATGTGATAACCTTTATTCTAAGCACTTTAGACGAAGTTACTCAATCCCAATAACGGTCTATCAGGTTGTAACTGTTTCCCTCATTTTTTTAGATTGGCAGTTTGGGGTACGGAAAACTTTTACAAAGTTACATAACTAGTCACATGACTAGTAAGTATGGGACCTATTGGGTTTAAACCCAGGCAGTCTAGTTTCAATGCTCAAGTTCTTAACTACCACGCCAGAGAAACTAATTCTTTTCTGGAGCGTTGACAGTCCTACCAAAATCCGGCTCATGACAAATACATTACACATGTTGCCACTATTTAGTTCTGTACCCAATGGTGAACACTGCTAATCAATCATAGCACTCTCAGTAAACCCAAACGTAGTGTAAGGATCTTTCAACACTTTGCTCCGAGAAACCACTACCAGTCAGACTTACAAGGCAAGATAACCTATCTGATATCTTGCCTTAATTTTAATTTATTCAATTAAGAAATGAATGAACATTTAATAAATGAACTGATAAAAATGCATCTAAAATTCGATTACAGCATTTTAAATGGATACAATCAAGATTATTTGCCAGGTCTAACTTAGTATACTTTGCTAATCCCTTTAGCATTTTGCTAATCTCTTCATTGCCTCCAAATCAATTTGTCAATCTGGGAACATGAGAAGGATGAGAATGCAGACAGCCGCCTCATCTAGCAGATAAAAAACACTTTTAAAACAGAAAAAGTTACTTTTTCTAATTAAGCAAAAAGAATAAAGAATCTGTCTGCAATAATATGCCTTGAGTTATAAAGTGGAAGTCAAGGGAACTGATCTGTATACTTTCTTAGCTTAGAGAAACATTTCAGTAAGATCCACAGTGTAGCCATCCATGTGTTTATGGCAGATAAATGTGGATGTATGTTGGAATGAGCACCAGGCAGGAATATAGCAGTAGTAGGTTTCTGGTTCCAATTTTGTTACTAAAAGTAGTGTGACTTGGAAGTGACAACATTTCTTGGTTGCCTCTCTTACATTGTTAAGATGACTTATGTTTCTTTAACTCTATAGTTCTGTGATTCCATGAATGGAATGATTTTTGCCCTAATCAATACAGCATAACGGTAAAAAAAATAACTTGGCCTTTGGTTAAAATCCCAGGTCTGCCAGTATTAGCTATGTGTCCTTGGGCAAGTTAACCTGACTTCATTGCACTACACTGTCCTCATCTATAAAAAGAAAATGATAATAATACTAGTACTTTTCTCAGAAAGTCCTAATGAGATAATAGGTGAAAAAATGCTTTTTTTTTTTTTTGAGACAGAGTCTCATTCTGCCACCCCGGCTGGAGTGCCGTAGGCGTGATCTCAGCTCACTGCAAACTCTGCCTCCCAGGTTCAAGTGATTCTCCTGCCTCAGCCTCTAGAGAGTTGGGATTACAGGTGTGTGTCACCATGCCCCCCCTAATTTTTTGTATTTTTTGTAGAGAGGGGGTTTCACCATGTTGGCCGGGTTGATTTTGAACTCCTGACCTCAACTGATCTGCCTGCTTCAGCCTCCCAAAGTGCTAGGATTACACATGTGAGCCACTGAAAAATGCTTTGAACGATTTCTGGCACATGGTAAGTACTCAATAAACGTTAGCTATCATCATTATTATTGTCATTATTTTTCGTCTCAACATCAAGCTTAGGGACGGTAACAAAATACCAGAAATTCTATTTTCTTTTTTTGAGACGGGGTCTCATTCTGCCAACCAGGATGGACTGCAGTGGCACAACCTTGGCTCACTACAGCCTCAACCTCCTAAGCTCAAGTGATCCTCCCATTTCAGCCTTCTGAGTAGCTGGGACTACAGGTGCCCATCACCATACCCAGGTAATATTTTCTACTTTTTGTAGAGATGGTGTTTCACTATGTGGCCCAGGCTGGTCTCAAACTCCTGAGCTCAAGTGATCCAGCAGCATTGGCCACCCAAAGTGCTGGGATTACACTGCACCCGGGCAATATCAAAATTTCTTAACCCCCTGTATATTTGGTATCTGTCTAAATTTTTGCATTTACTTATATTTTTAATCTTTATAGTTGCTTGGCATAATATCTCCTGGAAGTTTACTGCCTATTATGAAGCAGTATTCTCTAAGGTAATTAGTCATAAATGTATTTCTCTCTTAGTCTTTTCTCATGTATTCTAGGATGTAGTGATAAAGTCTATCATTATTTCATTGTATACCACTTTATCTGTATTGATTCCCAGATGGAAGAATCTAATCCTTTTTAGCTTATCATTATAAACAATTGTCCCATTCTTTTCATAATATTAATTGCCCTTTTGAGATGTTTTGTTACACTGTATTTTTGTTTTCACACCACTGAATTTTAAAACTTGTTTTTGTTAGTTTCTTCTTATGTTATTACAGTCATGTTTGACAATTACAAAAAAAAGGTCACACTCATCTGAAGATTCTGTTCGCACTCTTTCTCAGAATTGGAATCCTAAGCCTCACTGCCAACTCTACAGGGATTTAGATAAACTCAAACCAGGGTTTTGATGTGGGGACCGTCATGCTGTTTTTTATTCCAGATTCTTGTGGTAATAACCACCTTTTGGTTGTGACAGTAACAGGATGGGATGTTTTATGAAACAGATTGTGATGATTTGTACATTCCTTTCTTGAATTACAAACAGATGGCTTAGAAACCCATTCTTTAAGTCAATGCTAACAATACTGACCCATTTGTCTATTCATCCAATGATTTCATTGTCAATTTACTTCTTCAGCCCCCCCAAAATTTAGTGCCCTCTAAACAGATGCACTTAAAATTTTTACTGTGCACTTCTTGCCTAATTTAACTTTTATAAAATTAAATTGGTTTGGTAGTCTTCATACTATATCAACTGATACTCACTGGTTCTTTTTCCATTTACAGAAATTTGTTCCTTAGGATATATTTTACGTTTAATTATACATATAGCATATAATCTACATTACATTTGAATGAGAGCTGGCTAGAATGGGTATAGCAGCTGAGAAAACCAATTCCAAGAATCTGTGATAATGGCTAAAAAAGGCTTCTTGAAAACATGGACTCTTCCTTTCCCTCACGTATTCTGCTGTGATTAAGCTCACAAGAAACTCAATCTGATTTTATTCTCTTTCATACTAGTCAGTTTGACATATTCAGGAATTTACACAAAGTATAATGCTACATGGTACTCACAGGGTTTGACTTCATCTCCATAAGATTGTCCAAAATACGAGTAACAGGTAGATTCTGTGAAGAGATGAGTATTTTGTTAAATATTAGAATAACAAACCAAAGTTCCTCTCTATTAAAACAACCTGATCATTCTGCAGTTAAGTAAGCTTACCTTTCAATTAAACATATTATAAAATGAAGTAGTCTGTGAACAGTAAAGGTGATGTCAAAGATGTAAATACCACTGGCACTACTCAAGTGTCCATAGGAAAATATAATTCTAAATAAAACGCTCCTTTAAATGTGTAGGTGTATTCAGGTTTTAGTACAAATACATGTTTGGCCTTTTTACTTTGTTGAGTGTTTGCTTTTAATACTAGTAACTGCAAGCTTTTGTTTTGATCAAAGAAGAATCCTTTTTTTTTTTTTTTTTTTTGAGATGGAGTCTTGCTGTCACCCAGGCTGGAGTGCAGTGGTGCCATCTTGGGTCACTGCAGCCTCTGCCTTCTGGGTTCAGACTGTTAGAAGGAAAACTAAGAAACAAAAATAACTTCATCAACAAACAGAATGTTCACTCAGAGACCGAACCTGAAAGTTAGCAACTACAAAGATGACAGGTGGATAAATCCACAAAGATGGGAAGAAACCAGCGCAAAAAGGATGGAAACACCAGAAACCAGAACACTTCTCTTCCCACAAGGGATCACAATTCCTCACTAGCAAGGGAACAAGGCTGGATGGAGAATAAGTGTGATGAACTGACAGAATCAGACTTCAGAAGGTGGGTAATAAGAAACTTCTATGAGCTCAAAGAACATGTTCTAACTCAATGCAAAGAAACTAAGAACCTTGAAAAAAGATTTGACGAAATGTTAATGAGAATGGACAACTTAGAAAGGAATGTAAGTGAATTGATGGAGCTGAAAAACACAACACGAGAACTTCGTGAAGCATGCACAAGTTTCAACAGCTGAATTGACCAAGCAGAAGAAAGGATATCAGAGGCCGAAGATCAACTCAATGAAATAAAAAGAGAAGGCAAGATTAGAGAAAAAAGGGTAAAAAGGAATGAACAAAGTCTCCACATTTCCCACAGAATTGTGGGATTATGTGAAAAGAGCTAATCTATGTTTGATAGGTGTACCTGAATGCAATGAAGAGAATGAATCCAAGCCGGAAAATACTCTTCAGGATATTACCCAGGAAAACTTCCCCAACCTAGCAAGGCAGGCCAATAATCAAGTCCAGGAAATACAGAGAACACCACAAAGATATTCCTCAAGAAGAGAAACCCCAAGGCATATAATCATCAGATTCACCAGGGTTGAAATGAAGGACAAAATGCTAAGGGCAGCCAGAGGGAAAAGTCAGGTCACCTACAAAGGGAAGCCCATCAGACTTACAGCAGATCTCTCAGCGGAAACCCTACAAGCCAGAAGAGAGTGGGGGCCAATATTCAACATCCTTAAAGAAAAGAACTTTCAACCCAGAATCTCCTATCCAGCCAAACTAAGCTTCATAAGTGAAGGAAAAATAAAATCCTTTGTGAACAAGCAAGCACTCAGAGATTTCATCACCACCAAACCTGCTCTACAAGAACTCCTGAAAGAGGCTCTACACATCTAAAGGAACAACCAGTACCAGCCACTCCAAAAACACACCAAATGGTAAAAGAGCATCAACACAATCAAGAATCTGCATCAACTAACCAATGAAACAGCCAGGTAGCATCAAAATGACAGTATCAAATTCACACATAACAATACTATCCCTAAATGTCAATGGACTAAATGCCCCAATCAAAAGACACAGACTGGCCAATTGGATAAAAAGCCAAAACCCATCAGTGTGCTGTATCCAGGAAACCCATCTTACATGCAAGGATACACAAAGGCTCAAAATAAAGGGATGGAGGAAGATCTACCAAGCAAATGGAGAGCAAAAAAAAGGAGGAGTTGCAATTCTCATCTCCGATAAAATAGACTTTAAAGCAACAAAGATCGAAAGAGACAAAGAAGGACATTACATAATGGTAAAAGGATCACTGCAATGAGAAGAGCTAACGATCCTAAATATATATGCACCCAATACAGGAGCACCCAGATACATAAGGCAAGTTCTTAATGACTTACAAAGAGACTTAGACTCCCACACAATAATACAGGGAGACTTTAACACCCCATTGTCAATATTAGACAGATCAACCAGACAGAAAATCAACAAGGATATCCAGGACCTGAACTCAGACCTGGAACAAGCAAACCTAATAGACATTTACAGAACTCTCCACCCCAAATCCACAGAATATACATTCTTCTCAGCACCACATCACACCTACTCTAAAATTGACCACATAATTGGCAATAAATCACTCCTCAGCAAACGCAAAAGAACAGAAATCATAACAGTCTCTCAGACCACAGTGCAATCGAGTTAGAACTCAGAATGCAGAAACTAACTCAGAACCGCACAGCTTCATGGAAACTGAACAACTTGCTCTTGAATGTTGACTGGATAAACGATTAAATGAAGGCAGAAATAAAGATGTTCTTCGAAACCAATGAGAACGAAGACACAACATACCAGAATCTCTGGGACACATTTAAAGCAGTCTCTAGAGGAAAATATATAGCAATGAGTGCCCACATGAGAAGAAAGGAGAGATCGAAAATTGACACCCTATCATCAAAATTGAAAGAGCTAGAGCAGCAAGATAAAAAAAACTCAAAACCTAGCAGAAGACAGGAAATAACTAAGATCAGAACAGAACTGAAGGAAATAGAGACACAAAAAACTCTTCAAAAAAATCAATAAATCCAGGAGCTGGTTTTTTGAAAAGATAAACAAAATAGACAGAGCACTAGCCAGATTAATAAAAAAGAAAAGAGAGAATAACCAAATTGATGCAATAAAAAACAATAAAGGGGATATCACCACAGATTCCACAGAAACCCAAACCATCATCAGAGATTATTACAAACAACTCTATGCACATAAACTAGTAAACCTGGAAGAAATGGATAAATTCCTGACACCTGCGTCCTCCCAAGCCTAAACCTGGAAGAAGCTGAAACCCTGAATAGACCAATAACATGGTCTGAAGTCGAGGCAGCAATAAAGAGCCTACCACCCAAAAAAAGCCCAGGTCCAGATGGGTTCACAGCCGAATTCTACCAGACATACAAAGAGGAGCTGATACCATTCCTTCTGAAACTATTCCAGACAATCCAAAAAGAGGGAATCCTTCCCAAATCATTTTATGAGACAAACATCATCCTGATACCAAAACCCGGCAGAGACTCAACAAGAAAAGAAAATTTCAGGCCAATATCCATGATGAACATAGATGCAAAAATCTTCAATAAAATACTGGCAAACCGATTGCAGCAGCATATCAAAAAGCTCATCCACCATGATCAAGTAGGATTCATCCCGGGGATGCAAGGCTGGTGCAACATACGCAAGTCCATAAACGTAATTCACCACATAAACAGAACCAAAGACAAAAACCACGATTATCTCAATTGATGCAGAGAAGGCTTTTGACAAAATGAAACAGCCCTTTATGCTAAAAACTCTCAATAAACTAGGTATTGACGGAACGTATCTCAAAACAATAAAAGCTATTTACGACAAACCAACAGCCAATATCATACTGAATGGGCAAAAACTGGAAGCATTCCCTTTGAAATCTGGCACTAGACAAGGATGCCCTCTCTCACCACTCCTATTCAATATAGTACTGAAAGTTCTAGCCAGAGTAATCAGGCAAGAAAAAGAAATAAAGGGTATCCAAATCGGAAAGGAGGAAATCAAATTGTCTCTATTTGCAGATGACATGATTGTATATCTAGAAGACCTCATCATCTCAGCCCAAAATCTCCTGAAACTGATAAACAACTTCAGCAAAGTCTAAGGATACAAAATTAACGTGCAAAAATCACAAGCATTCCTATACACCAGTAACAGACTTAAAAAGAGCCAATGCAAGAACGAACTGCCATTCACAATTGCTACAAAGAGAAAAAAATACCTAGGAATACAACTAACAAGGAACGTAAAGGACCTCTTCAAGGAGAACGACAAGCCATTGCTCAACGAAATAAGAGAGGACACAAACAGATGGAAAAACATTCCATGTTCATGGTTAGGAAGAATCAACATTGTGAAAATGGCCATACTGCCCAAAGTAATTTATAGATTCAATGCTATTCCCATCAAGCTACCAATGACCTTCTTCACAGAACTGGAAAAAAACACCTTAAACTTCATATGGAACCAAAAGAGAGCCCGCATAGCCAAGTCAATTCTAAGCAAAAAGAACAAAGCAGAGGCATCACACTACTGGACTTCAAACTATACTACAAGGCTACAGTAATCAAAACAGCATGGTACTGGTACCAAAACAGAGATATAGACCAATGGAACAGAACAGAGGCCTCACAGGAAATACAACATACCCACAACCATCTGATCTTCGACAAACCTGACAAAAACAAGCAATGGGGAAAGGATTCCCTGTTTAATAAATGGTGTTGGGAAAATTGGCTAGCCATGTGCAGAAAGCAGAAACAGGACCCCTTCCTGACACCTTACACCAAAATTAACTCCAGATGGATTAAAGACTTAAACATCAGACCTAACACCATAAAAACCCTAGAAGAAAATCTAGGCAAAACCATTCAGGACATAGGCGTAGGCAAGGACTTCATGACCAAAACGCCAAAAGCAATGGCAACAAAAGCCAAAATAGACAAATGGGACCTAATCAAACTCCACAGCTTCTGCATGGCAAAAGAAACAGTCAGTAGGGTGAATCGGCAACCAACAGAATGGGAAAAAATTTTTGCAGTCTACCCATCTGACAAGGGGCTGATACCCAGAATTTACAAAGAACTAAAACAGATCTACAAGAAAAAAACAAACAAGCCCATTCGAAAATGGGCAAAGGATATGAACAGATACTTTACAAAAGAAGACATACAGGAGGCCAACAAACATATGAAAAAATGCTCATCATCACTGGTCATTAGAGAAATGCAAATCAAAACCACATTGAGATACCATCTCACACCAGTTAGAATGGTGATCATTAAAAAATCTGGAAACAACAGATGCTGGAGAGGATGTGGAGAAATAGGAACACTTTTACACTGTTGGTGGGAATGTAAATTAATTCAACCATTGTGGAAGACAGTGTGGCGATTCTTCAAGGACCTAAAAATAGAAATCCCATTTGACCCAGCAAGCCCATTACTGGGTATATATCCAAAGGATTATAAATCATTCTACTATAAGGACACGTGCACACGAATGTTCATTGCAGCACTGTTTACAATAGCAAAGACCTGGAACCAACCCAAATGCCCAACGATGATAGACTGGATAGGGAAAATGTGGTACATATACACCATGGAATATTACGCAGCCATCAAAAACGATGAGTTCACCTCCTTCGTAGGGACATGGATGAACCTGGAAACCATCATTCTCAGCAAACTGACACAAGAGCAGAAAATCAAACACCGCATGTTCTCACTCATAGGCGGGTGTTGGACAATGAGAACACATGGACACAGGGAGGGGAGCACTACACACTGGGGTCCGTTGGGGGGAAATGGGGGAGGGACGGGGGGTGGGGAGGTGGGAGGTGGGAAGAGATAGCATGGGGAGAAATGACAGATACAGGTGAGGGGACGGAAGTCAGCAAACCACACTGCCATGTGTGTACCTATGCAGCAATCTTGCATGTTCTTCACATGTACCCCAAAACCTAAAATGCAATTTAAAAAAAAAATCTAATCTTAAAAAAAAAAATAGCAGAAGACAAGAAGTAACAAAGATCAGAGCAGAACTGAAGGAGATAGAGACACAAAAAACCCTTCAAAAAAATCAATAAATCCAGGAGCTGGTTTTTCGAAAAGATCAACAAAATACACAGACCACTAGCCAGTGGTCCAGACCAATAACCAAATTGATGCAATAAAAAACGATAAAGGGGATATTACCACAGATTCCACAGAAATTCAAATCATCATCAGAGATTATTACAAACAACTCTACGCACATAAACTAGTAAACCTGGAAGAAACGGATAAATTCCTGGACACTTGCCTCCTCCCAAGGCTAAACCAGGAAGAAGTTGAAACCCTGAATAGACCAATAACAAGGTCTGAAGTTGAGGCAGCAATTAAGAGCCTACCACCCAAAAAAAAGCCCAGGTCCAGATGGGTTCACAGCCAAATTCTACCAGACATACAAAGAGAAGCTGGTACCATTCCTTCTCAAACTATTCCAAATAATCCAAAAAGAGGGAATCCTTCTCAAATCATTTTATGAGATCAACATCATCCTGATACCAAAACTCAGCAGAGACTCAACAAGAAAAGAAAACTTCAGGCCAATATCCATGATGAACATAGATGCAAAAATCATCAATAAAATACTGGCAAGCCGATTGCAACCACACATCAAAAAGCTTATCCACCATGATCAAGTAGGATCATCCCGGGATGCAAGGCTGGTTCAACATACACAAGTCTATAAACGTAATTCACCACATAAACAGAACCAAAGACAAAAACCAAAAGTGGGCAAAGGATATGAACAGACAGTTTACAAAAGAAAACATACATGAGGCCAACAAACATGAATAAGTGCTCATCATCACTGGTCATTAGAGAAATGCAAGTCAAAGCTACATTGAGATACCATCTCACACCAGTTAGAACGGCGATCATTAAAAAATCTGGAGACAACAGATGCTGGAAAGGATGTGGAGAAATAGGAATACTTTTACACTGTTGGTGGGAGTGCAAATTAGTTCAACCATTGTGGAAGACAGTGTGGCAATTCCTCAAGGACCTAGAAATAGATATTCCATTTGACCCAGCAATCGCATTACTGGTTATATATCCAAAGGGTTATAAATCATTCTACTATAAGGACACATGCACACGAATGTTCATTGCAGCACAGTTCGCAACAGCAAAGACCTGGAACCAACCCCAATGCCCATCGATGACTGGACAGGGAAAATGTGGCACATATACACCAGGGAATATTATGCAGCCATCAAAAACGATGAGTTCGTGTCCTTTGTAGGGATGTGGATGAACCTGGAAACCATCATTCTCTACACAAACGGACATGAGCAGAAAATCAAACACCACATGTTCTCACTCATAGGTGGGTGTTGAACAATGAGAACACATGGACTCAGCGAGGCGAACACTACACACTGGGGTCT
This sequence comes from Saimiri boliviensis, assembly GCF_048565385.1. Taxonomy (NCBI): domain Eukaryota; kingdom Metazoa; phylum Chordata; class Mammalia; order Primates; family Cebidae; genus Saimiri; species Saimiri boliviensis. Next base: position 53,648,589 of record NC_133450.1, on the reverse strand, counting down.
GTTGGGGGGAAATTGGGGAGGGACAGCAGGGGTAGGGAGTTGGGGAGAGATAGCATGGGGAGAAATGCCAGATATAGGTGATGGGGAGGAAGGGAGCAAATCACACTGCCACATGTGTACCTATGCAACAATCTTGCATGTTCTTCATATGTACCCTAAAACCTAAGTACAATAAAAATAAATAAAAAATAAAATTAAAGACAAAACAAAACAAAAACAAAACAAAAACCCTCAGATTTTAGCAGCTAACATACTAGCACATGGAAAACATCAGGGAAAAAAAAAATACAATATTCTTTGCTCAACAAATAGTGTGTTATTTGTCTTTAGAAACAAACTGTTTGTGTGCCTCAGTAAAAAGAGTATAAAAATTTTATCAAATGAAAAACTCAATTGTTTTAAGAATTCCCAAGCAGATTTTTGTTCTTAGATATTTTTGTTTAGGAGACAAGCCACCTCAACAAGCAGCTCCCTGACACCACAGCCAGGTAAATCCATGAAGATGGGAAAAAACCAGCACAAAAAAGATGAAACCATCAAAGACCAGAACACCTCTTCTTCTTTAAGGGATCACAACTCCTCAACAACACAGGAACACAACATGACCGAGAAAGAGTGCAACAAACTGACAGAAACGGGCTTCAGAAGGTGGATAATAAACTTTTCTGAGCTAAAGGAACACGTTCTAACTCAATGCAAAGAAACCAAAAACCTTGAAAAAAGGTTAGACGAAATGTTAACTAGAATAACCAGCTTGGAGAAGAACATAAACGACTTGATGGAGTTGAAAAACACAACACGAGAACCATGTGAAGCAAACACAAGTTTTAATAGCCAAATCAATCAAGCAGAAGAAAGGATATCAGAGGTTGAAGAGATAAAAGAGTGAAAAGAAGTGTAACAAAGCCTCCGGAAAATAAGGGATTATGTGAAAAGACCTAATCTACGCTTGATTGGTGTACCTGAATATGATGGGGAGAATGAATCCAAGGTGGCAAATATGCTCCAGGAGAACTTCCTAAGCCTAGCAGGCAGTCCAACATTCAAATTCAAGAAATACGGAAAACTCCACAAAGATATTCCTCAAGAAGAGGAACTCTGAGGCACATAATCGTCATATTCACCAGGGTTGAAATGAAGGAAAAAATGCTAAGGGCAGCCAGAGAGAAAGGTCGGGTTACACACAGAGGGAAGCCAATCAGACTCACAGTGGCTCTCTCGGCAGAAACCCTACAAGACAGAAGAGAGTGGGGACCAATATTCAACATCCTTAAAGAAAACAACTTTCAACCCAGAATTTCATATCTGGTCAAACTAAGCTTCGTAAGTGAAGGAGAAATAAAATCCTTTACGGACAAGCAATTACTGAGAGATTTCATCACCACTAGACCTGCCCTGCAAGAGCTCCTGAAAGAAACACTAAGCACGGAAAGGAACGAATACCAGCCACTGGAAAAGCAAACCAGTTGACAAAGACCAAAAATGCAATGAAGAAAATGAGTCAAGTAATGGGAAAGAAAACCAGCCAGTAACAAAATGGCAGGATCCAATTCACACATAACAATAGTAACATTGATTGTAAATGGCCTAAATGCCCCAATCAAAAGACACAGACTGGCAAACTGGATAAAAAGTAAAGACCCATCGGTGTGCTGTATTCAGGAAACCCATCTCACATACAAAGACACACATAGACTCAAAATAAAGGGATGGAAGAAGATTTACCAAGCATATGGAGAACAACAACAACAAAAAAGCAGGGGTTGCAATCCTAGTCTCTGATAAAATGGACTTCAAACCAACAAAGATCAAAAGAGACAAAGGACACTACATAATGGTAAAAGGATCAATCCAACAAGAAGAGCTAACTATCCTAAATATATACACACCCAACACAGGAGCACCCAGATATATAAAGCAGGTTCTTAATGACCTAAAACAAGATTTAGACTCCCACACATTAATAGTGGGAGACTTCAACAATCCACTTTTAATATCAGACAGATCAATGAGACAGAAAATTAAAAAGGACATCCAGGACTTGAATGCAGAGTTGGACCAAGCAGACCTAATAGACATATACAGAACACTCCACCCCAAACACACAGAATATGCATTTTTCTCAGCACCACATTGCACTTACTCTAAAATTGGCCACATCATTGGAAGCAAATCACTCCTCAGCAAATGCAAAAGAATGGAAATCATAACAAACAGTTTATCAGACCACAGTGCAATCAGACTAGAATTCAGGATTAAGAAACACACTCAAACCTGTACAAACACTTGGAAACTGAACAACTTGCTTCTGAATGCTGACTGGATAAACAATGAAATGAAGACAGAAATATGTTATAATATTTGTAATAATAATTTTTCATAAAAATTAATTTATAATATAAATAAATGAAGACAAGAACATTTGAAGATGTTCTTCGAAACCAATCAGAATGAAGACACAACTTACCAGAATCTCTGGGACACCTTTAAAGCAGTGTTGAGAGGGAAATTTATAGCAATAAATGCCCACATGAGAAACAAGGAAAGATAAATTGATACTCTATCATCAAAATTGAAAGAGGTAGAGGAGGAAGATAAAAAAAACTCAAAAGCTAGTAGAAGACAAGAAATAACTAAAATCAGAGTTGAACTCAAGGAGATAGAGACACAAAAAACCCTTCAAAAAATCAATAAATCCAGGAGCTGGTTTTTTGAAAAGATCAACAAAATAGACTGCTAGCCAGACTAATAAAAAAGAAGAATCAAATAGATGCAATAAAAAACAATAAAGGGGACATCACCACTGATTCCAAAGAAATACAAACTACCATCAGAGATTACTATAAACAGCTCTATGCACATAAACCAGTAAACCAGGAAGAAATGGATAAATTCCTGGACACTTGTACTCTACCAAGACTAAACCAGGAGGAAGCTGAAACCTGAATAGACCAATAACAAGGACTGAAGTACAGGGAGCAATCAATAGCCTGCCAACCAAAAAAAGTCCAGGGCCAGACGGGTTCACAGCCAAATTCTATCAGACATACAAAGAGGAGCTGGTTCCATCCTTCTAAAATTGTATCAGACAATAGAAAAGGAGGGAATCCTCCCTACTCATTTTATGAGATCAACATCATCCTGATACCAAAACCCGGCAGAGATTCAACTAAAAATGACAACTTCAGGCCAATATCCATAATGAATATCGATGCAAAAATCTTCAATAAAATACTGGCAAACCAATTGCAACAGCACATCCATCACGATCAAGTAGGCTTTATCCCAGGGTTGCAAGGCTGGTTCAACATACGCAAATCCATAAACATAATCCATCACATAAACGGAATCAAAGACAAAAACCACGTGATTATCTCAATAGATGCAGAGAAGCCCTCTGACAAAATTCAATAGCCCTTTGTGCTACAAACTCTCAATAAACTAGGTATCGACGGAATGTATCATAAAATGATAAAAGCCATTTACGACAAACCTGCAGCCAATATCATATTGAACGGGAAAAGCTGGAAGAATTCCCTTTGAAATCAGGCACTAGACAAGGATGCCCTCTCTTACCACTCCTATTCAATATAGTATTGGAAGTTCTAGCCAGAGCAATCAGGCAAGAAAAAGAAAGGGTATTCAAATTGGAAAGGAGGAAGTCAAACTGTCTCTATTTGCAGATGACATGATTGTATATCTAGAAGACCCCATCGTCTCAGCCCAAAATCTTCTCAAACTGATAAGCAACTTCAGCAAAATCTCAGGATACACAATCAAAGTGCAGAAATCACAAGCATTCCTATATACCAGTAACAGACAGAGAGCTAAATCAAGAGCAAACTCCCATTCACAACTGCTACAAAGAGAATAAAATACATAGGAATACAACAAACAAAGGATGTAAAGGACCTCTTCAAGGAGAACTACAAACCACTGCTCAAGGAAATAAGAGAGGACACAAACAAATGGAAAAATATTTCATGCTCATGGTTAGGAAGAATTAATATCATGAAAATGGCCATACTGCCTAAAGTAATCTATAGATTCAACACTATCCCCATCAAGCTACCAATGACCTTCTTCACAGAACTGGAAAAAACCACTTTAAAGTTCGTATGGAATCACTAGAGAGCCCACAAAGCCAAGACAATCCTAAGCAAATGTTGGGAACCCTACCGTGTGGATATTTGCAAAGCAAATGCCACGATACAGATGCGTTTGATCCCAGACACAGAGACGCCTGAATAGGGCGAGTTGAGATAAGTTGAGTCAGGAGCAGATAAAGGAAAATCTGGTAAAAAGATATTCTGATGAGTAAAACCAGAAAACATTTTTAACATGTGAGTTCTAAAACAAGATCAAACCAGAAACACCTGCACTCATGAGGAACAATGTCTGGATGTAAATAAGCTTTATGATCACAAGAAATTCTTCTGTTACTTTTTAGAACCACTGATTGTGTATCTGACCTCTCTACTGCATAGGCCATGTAAGGTATAGATTTGCATTTCCTCTTGCAATGACGTAAACCAGAGCAGAGAAAATGTATTTATTCCAGGCCTTTGAAAAATAAACTTGCTGTTTTGGCACTGCCTATTCAGCCCTCCAGACCCCGCTTTCTGTCTCCCTTGTCTTCTGCGCACTCTCTCTTCCAGTTATTGGGACCCTCTTGCAGATCGAGAGATCCCCGGCAGATGTGCCATCCCGACTGCTCCCGACAAGCAAAAAGAACAAAGCTGGAGGCATCACACTGCCAGACTTCAAACTATACTGCAGGGCTACAGTAATCAAAACAGCATGGTGCTGGTACCAAAACAGCATGGTACTGGTACCAAAACAGAGACATAGACGAATGGAACAGAACAGAGGCCCCAGAAGCAACACCACACATCTACAATCATCTGATCTTTGACAAACCTCACAAAAACAAGCAATGCGGAAAGGACTCCATGTTTAATAAATGGTGTTGGGAAAACTGGCTAGCAATGTGCAGAAAGCAGAAACTGGACCCCTTCCTGACACCTTACACTAAAATTAACTCCAGATGGATTAAAGATTTAAACATAAAACCTAACACCATAAAAACACTAGAAGAAAATATAGGCAAAACCATCCAGGACATAGGTATAGGCAAGGACTTCATGACTAAAACCTCAAAAGCAATGGCAACAAAAGCCAAGATAGACAAATGGGATCTAATTAAATTTCAGAGCTCCTGTACAGCAAAAGAAACCATCATTAGAGGGCACTGGCAACCAACAGAATGGGAAAAAATTTTTCCAACCTACCCATCTGACAAAGGGCTAATACAGAATCTACAAAGAACTAAAACAGATATACAAGAAAAAACAAACAACCCCATTCAAAAGTGGGCGAAGGATATAAACAGACACTTTTCAAAAGAAGGCATATATGAGGCCAAGAAACATGATAAAATGCTGACCATCACTGGTCATTAGAGAAATGCAAATCAAAACCACATTGAGATACCATCTCACGCAAGTTAGAATGGCAATCATTAAAAAAATCTGGAGACAACAGATGCTGGAGAGGATGTGGCGAAATAGAACACTTTTACACTTTTGGTAGGAGTGTAAATTAGTTCAACCATTGTGCAAGACAGTGTGGCGATTTCTCATGGATCTAGACATAGAAATTCCACTTGACCCAGCAATGCTATTACTGCGTATATACCCAAAGAACTATAAATCATTCTACTATAAAGGCACATGCACACATATGTTCATTGCAGCCCTGTGTACAATGGCAAAGACCAAGAACCAACCCAAATGCCCATCAATGATAGACTGGACAAAGAAAATGTGGTACATATACACCATGGAATACTATGCAGCCGTAAAAAATGATGAGTTCATGTCCTTTGTAGGGACTTGGATGAATCTGGAAGCTATCATTCTCAGCAAACTGACATAAGAACAGAAAATCAAACACCACATGTTCTCACTCACAGGTGGGTGTTCAACAATGAGAACACGTGGACTCAGGGAGAAGAGCATCATGCATTGGGGACAGCTGGGGGGAGGGTAGGGGAGGGACAATGGGGGGTGTGGAGGGTAGGGAGAGATAACATGGGAGAAATGCTGGATATAGTATACACCGAAAGTAAAATTTTTTAAAAAAATTGTTGTTTAGAAATACAATGGAAAACGTTATTGTATAGTTAGCAACTAAATTTTTATTAGAAAGCCATTATAGATACAGATTTGAGAGAGTGTCCTGTACACAGGAATATCCTAAATTAAAGTTCTTCAAATTTCAAATAAATGAACTAGAAACTTTATCTGAAAAAAATATTATTTTCAAAAATCCTAACTCATTTTATGACTTCAGTCATGTTTTGACTCTAGTCACTGTAAAAGCTTAGGCAAAAATATTGTCAACTTTATCTCTGATGGTGTATTAAAAAATGAAATAAAATATGCACAGAAACAAACAACTGAGAAATATAATACAGTACTATAACCAAAATAAGGAAGTTTTTTTCCTTTGAGTTATAGAATTAGCCACTTACTGACCTATATTGCCAACTGATCTATCGTCACTATTTCTGACTTTCCCCTTGCAGCCCTGGGCTTGGGACAAGAGTTGCTACTGTCTTGATTATCAGAGCCCTGGGGAATGAAAATGCCCAATGTGGACCTTCTGTAAGGGAATGCTTTTCTTGAAGGCAGTTATTAGCCAAGTAAAGAATTAGATGGCATGTGTGGACACTGGAAGCTTTGGAGATGAGAGATGTATCAAGGATAGAAGGGTGGAAAGTTGCCAGTGAAGTGAAGCTAGAAGAGGAAATAAGATGGGCTGTTTCTTTCCAAAATTCAAAATTATAAACCAGAAAGGGATCTATACAGAGTGAATCTTATACCCTTATCTTACAGATAAATTTACAAAATCATCTCATGTTATGGCAATAAAATAAAGAAAACAAGATGATGTGAACTCAGTAAGATACATCTATCCCTCTGTCACTTACTATCCATTCCCCTACATTGCTTTAAAGTAAGTCTCCAATATACAATCAATAAATCTCTTCTGCAGATTTATTGAGGTATGACTAACAAATAAATTGTATATATTTTAGGTGTACAACATGATGTTTTGATACATGTATTTGTTAGGAAATTACTACACAACTTGATATCCAGTCAACCATCTCCCAGGCTCAAGTGATCCTCCCACCTCAGCATCCCAAGCATGTGCCACCATGCCCAGCTAATTTTTCTGTATTTTTTTGTAAAGACGGGCTTTTGCCATGTTGCCCAGGCTGGTCTTGAATGCTTAGGTTCAAGCAATCTACTTGCATTGGCCTCCTAAATGGGATTACAGGTGTGAGCCACTGTGCCTGGCATAAAAAGTCATGTTTTACAGTTTTCTTGTTCAAATCATAATCTTAAGGGCCAAACACTGCAATTGTGTCTCTGAAGTCCTATTTTAATCTATGGATTTTCACTGCTTGTAATTTATGTGTTGTTAATTTATTTTTAAAGGAGGGATTATATTTGCCACAGGCCAAAGAAAGTGAAATAGAAGTCTAAAATTTTGTAACTTTGTGCTACATTTTTCATCTTCACATTCTTGTACAATTATCCTCATACAAATAGATTCCAAATCTGTGAATAACATTCAACTGGTTGTATGTGATAGCTGATACCTGTGACGCACAAAACTTATGCTGCCCATAAAACAAGGTATAAAAAGCTCTTTTAAGTGACCTAGAAAACTTGATGTGGCTAATTCTAATTTATTTACAGTTTAAATTGTTTATTCAGATAAAAAGATCCAAAACAATATTTAGAAATTTAAGAGGCATAAATTATTCATAATATTCCAAGAGTGAAACAGAACTGATCTGCAGAAGTATCTTCTTTGATACCTCTTACTTCTCAGTTCCCAAACTGCCCAAGACCTTCCACCAGAGTACCTCTAAATTTTAGAATATAAGGGTAATAGAGCTTTAAAATGGATTTCTCTGAATTTACGTATTTCTAGAGTAAGAGACTCTTTACTCAAGGATAATTTGGTAATATTTATTAAGAACAATTAGAAATGTCCACACTCTTGATTCTAGATTTCAATCCTGGCAATTTGTCATGTGGGCAGAAGTAATCAGAGATGACAGAAAAACTAACATTTAAAGCTCAGATAAGCCTGAGTACCATATATTTCAGTATGATATATTTTTTCTCTTTTTAAAGAACAACAACAAAAAAGAGTATATGCAACTATATATTATATGACTATTTTTTTACTTGATAATATAAAATGAATCATTCCTACCCCCGTCAATACCTATTTCCTCTAATTCTAACTTTCTGTTTTTTTCAAACGGCATGGCTCTTCTGGTAGTGGTGGCAAAAATATTAAACAGATGGGGTAACCACGGATCATTTCAAATTTTACTTTTGTGAGAAACTGCCTATGTCAAATCGGTACGTTATTTGCAATTAAAAAAAGAGCTATGAGATCATGAAGAATTATTTTACATTTTGTGCACTCCAAATAAAATAAACTTTTGTGTTAGCACAATAAAATATTTAAGAATTAACCATTTTAGATGTCTTTTGTAGGTATCACAGGGGATACATACCATGTGACTCTAAGGTAGTAAGTTCAAAAACAAACCATGATTAATCTAAAGGTTAAAGTCTGTAATTTCTAAATACTATGAGTTATACCCTATAAGGAATACTTTGTTTAGGGAATCTTAGTATTGGAATTTACTTCTAACAGTAACATGTTAAGAAAAATATATAATTCTCCTTAAAAATAAACTACATATTGTTAGGTAATAGCCAGCCTATTTAGCAACAGGCAGACGTTACCTTAGAAGTTGGTGGTCCCCCTTTGTCTCATACAACAAAATCATTTTGTCCACAGTTGATGATAACTAAGAAAGGGCCCAGGCTAAACTGCAAAGTATAGCTCATTTGTCTCGAATGTGCCCAAACGTCCTACTGTGCCTTTTCACATATAGTCTAAGAGGGTGAAGATAAGCTGATTCTGGGCAGTACGTGAACGAGTAAGAAAAAGCAGGTTAAGTATTTGGTAGTAGCTCCTTACCAGGGGGTAGAATGAGGGGGACTGACAATAATTTCTAAAAGGGATAATGAGGCCCAGCACAGTGGCTCATACCTATAATCCCAGCACTTGAGGCTGAGGTGGGAGGATCACTTCAGCCTAGGAGTTCAAGAACAGCCTGGATGACATAGAGAAACTCCATCTCTACAAAATATACAAAGATTAGCAAAGAGTGGCGGTGTGTGACTGCAGTCCCAGCTAGCACCACTGCACTCCAGCCTGGGCAAGAGAGTGAGACACTGTCTCAGAAAAAAAGAAAAAGTGAACTTACTAAACCACAAATAAAGATAATGTATATAAAATACCAAGGTAAACATTATAAGAAAGATAAAAAGTATGGAAGAAAGAAAAGATCTTATTTTTTCTGAATACAGGTAAATAAACAATATTCAGATCTGAATAACTGATTCTTTTGATTTGGCCCTTAAAATCCTTCTCGTTGCAAACTGGGTTTCTATGGTAAAATATTATCTCAGATTTGCCTTAAAATATTCCAATAAAAGTAAATAAACACAAATGGGATAGATGAAACAAGAATGGATATTGACTTTATTGAAGGACTCAGGAGAGTTTGATAATGCATATTTGAAAATTTCCAAAATTAAAGTAAAAACATATCTTTTGAAAAGATAGCTCATGAATTAATAGTGACTGAAGCAGAATATGTATATATTAGAATAGAAAAAACACAGAAACAAAAGTCATTTAAAAGTCTCCTATATATAAAACAAAGGACTAAAAGAAATAAAATGTGAAATCAAGGTACAATTTTTTTATTATCCCCAAATATAAATTCTATTTAAAATATTTTGTGCCAGGCGCGGTGGCTCATGCCTGTAATCCCAGCACTTTGGGAGGCTGAGATGGGCGGATCACGAGATCAAGAGATCAAGACCATCCTGGCCAACATGGTGAAACCCCGTCTCTCCTAAAAAAATACAAAACTCAGCTGGGCGTGGTGGTGCCCTGTAGTCCCAGCTACTTGGGAGGCTGAGGCAGGAGAATTGCTTGAACCCGGGAGGTGGAGGTTGCAGTGAGCTGAGATGATGCCACTGCACCCAGCGTGGCGCCTGGCAACAGAGCAAGACTCTGTCTCAAAAAAGAAAAAAAAAAACCACACACACACACACACACACACACATACACACACATTTTGTTTAGTCCAACTTACATAGGACTTTAGTTAAATTCATTAGCTTATTAATATTCTCTGACCATATGTTAAAAGAAATGTTAGTCATTATGTAGCTCACTATTCTAATTAGGTTACTTTCAACAATCTGATGGTAAAGAAAAATCAAAATGTAAGTCAAGTCCAAATCCAAATGAGCAAATTTTTTAAAAAAAGTATAAAATTACAGAGCTCTGAGCTACACAAATAAAAATACCCTCAGAGTCTTAAATATACTAATAAAGAACTCCTTGATTTCTAATGCAGGAACAGAAAACCAAATACTGCATGGGAGCGCAAAAATAACACATGGACACAGGGAACGGAACAACACACACCAGGGCCTGTGGGGTAGAAGGGAAGGCGGAGCAGGGAGAGCATTAGGGAAGAGAGTTAACGCATCTAGGCTTAATATCTAGGTGATCAGTTGATCTGTGCAGTAAACCACCATGATACATGCTTACCTATCTAACAAACTTGTACAACCTGCACATGTAACTCAGAACTTAAAAAAAAGGCCGGGCGCGGTGGCTCAAGCCTGTAATCCCAGCACTTTGGGAGGCTGAGGCGGGTGGATCACGAGGTCAAGAGATCGAGACCATCCTAGTCAACATGGTGAAACCCCATCTCTACTAAAGATAAAAAAATTAGCTGGGCATGGTGGCACATGCCTGTAATCCCAGCTACTCAGGAGGCTGAGACAGGAGAATTGCCTGAACCCAGGAGGCGGAGGTTGCGGTGAGCCGAGATCGCGCCATTGCACTCCAGCCTGGGTAACAAGAGCAAAACTCCGTCTCAAAAAAAAAAAAAAAATAAATAAAGAACTTAAAAAAAAAAGGACTCCTTGATTTTATTTGATTCCTATTTATTACTTGAATAAATTCAGAAGTTGCTTTACTTGAGGAGTTAGCCTGTCGGCATTTATGTTTAAAAGTTACGGGTATGTCTTCTAATAAGTATACTTACTTGCTGTTTCAAAACCAGGTTCTTCACTCCTTCCATCACAAACTGTGATCCTGTATTCATGACTCGTGATAAGAGACTAGATGGGGGCAAAAGAGAAGGACCATACTAAGTACAAACTGCCTCTCCAATCTGTTACAGATAAAATATTTGCCTGATTACACACCACATGCTGATGCTTGCTGTACCTACCACCTTTGTTTTCACTAAACAGAAGGGTCTTGAGAATTTCTGCTGCCATGGGTACCACTGCTGCAATTTTATTTAACAATAAAATAGTAATAAAATACTCTGATTAGTCAATAATGCTTAAAAAATATAAAAATAAAAAGCTGCCCTCAAAATAAACATCTTAATTTCCTAGTCTTAGCTATAGCTTTTTTTTGCAAGTTATAATTTGAAGAGAATTCCTTGACTTCTTGATTGTCTAATGCTAAAAAAACCAATTTAAAGATAGTAACTTGGACAACTTGCTTTAGGAGTTCAAGCCACATCAACATATTAAAAATATATATGCCAATAAGTATTATGAGTAGGTCAAACATCACTGTGTTCTCGTACATTAGCAGCTGGATCCAATCCTACATTGTATATTCTCTCCCCATCTCTATACATAAAATCTATCATATAAAAATGTGAAACACAACAGACTTAGTGAATTTTGCCTCTACTCTGAAGAATGTTGTTTAAATTTTAAACAACAACAACAACAAAACACCAGTAAGTGACTTGCCATACTGGGTTTCTATCTGTGGTTCAAACAGTCTCCCATATGGAATTAGAGGATGTTTTGTGGGACAGGATAGTAATCCTGCATTAAAATCCCAGAAGTCTAGGGGGACAGCTTTTAAATCACCCAAGATTTTCTTTTATAACACATTTATCAAAACCCAAACTGCAAAATCATAAGAAATCTAATAGGCTTTAATGTTCAATAAGATTTTTAAGGGATGAAACTGAAAAGTCTGTTTTATTAAATACATGGAAGTAATTTTCCAAAAATATTTTCCTTTTCCTCATCTTGTCCTTACTCCCCTCTAAAATGAAGAGATGGACAGGATAAAAATCTTTTCATTAACAGAAGCAAGAGAAAGTAATCCTTGTTGGAATGAGTGGCCCTGGGGCGATTCCTGGCACCAGGCAACTCCTCGGGGACGCGCTAACCTGCGCAGCACTGTCTGAAGGTGAGGCCAGCTGGATTCCTTTTGCCAAGTATTTCTAAGGCTGAGTGCTTTTGTTTTTGGAAATTGTTTCATTAAAACCAGTTGCTTAGTGTGGGGCTAGGATAAACCGGTTTTCCTCTGGCTTTGTGCTTTTGTTTTAGCTCTAAAAAATAAGCTAGGAATTGGAAACTTGTATGGTACCAAAAGAGTAGTCAGAATTACCTTTTCAGATTCTTTGAAAATCACACATACTCCATTGGGGTCTCTGGAGTAAGATGTCATACCCAGCCTGAAGACTTCCTATAATTTAGCACTCCTTGAATCTATCCTGAAGCTAGGCCTAGCTTCAAGTCTATATTAGTTATCAACACTGATATTAAAATAGTTTTAACCTTCTAATGTTTTCTGAAAATGAAAAATGTATGTTATAATAACAAACAGGCATATGAACAAAAACCATTTAGAAGAAAATATTTGTAGAAAATCTGGAAAATAAAAGCACCCAAAAGAAAAACTACTTTACCCCTTGAAATTACCCACTATTAACATTTAGTTGTATGTCATTTCAGCTATGCATTTAAATGTACGTATGCATATACTCATCCACAAAGATACACACAGATGGATAAATGGATAAATATGATCATACCGTAAAAAATGTCATCTAAGTTTCAGCTCATACCATGTAAAGATATTAACTTACATTTTAAAGTGAGAATTTGAACGTGCCCAACACTAAAAAATGATAAATGTTTGAGGTGATTGATATGCTAATTACTCTGATTGGCTAATTATACATGGTGTGTATTATCACACTGTATTCCATAAATATATATAATTATTACATGTCAATGAAGAATAATTCAAAAAATAGAAAAAAAAATGAAGAACTTAAGCCATCTAAATGTCACCAAAGGCATAGTGACATTTTCCACATTCAGAGTGTTAGACACTGTGTTTTTATGGTATGAAAGTCTAAGTAAGGTTTTGAGTACAAAGGTGCAACAGAATTATTAAAAATACTTACCCCATTGATTTAGTGGTAGTGCTGCCATAGCTGGCAGGAGCTGAGGCCATCTTGGTAAAAGCCCTATGAAATAAGGAAGTTGTACTTAAAAGCTAAATTAGAGCTAACACGGTGTCACGGTATTAAAATATCTATTGACTTCTATGATGCAGATATTTTCTGAAAAGAGAATTTTTCAACAAATATAACTGCAGTATAATTAGTACTAAAACACTGAAATGATTGATATTATTTTTTGAGACAAGATCTCACTCTGTCACTCAGGCTGGAATGCAGTGGTGCCATCATGGCTCACTGCAGCCTTGACCTCTCAGGCTCAAGTGGTCCTCCCACCTTAGCCTCTCAAAGTGTTGGGATTACAGGTGTGAACCACTGCGCCCAGCCTGAAATTCTTAAAAAAGCACAAATGCGTTGGGTTTCCAAATTTCTTATTTTCCTTCTTTTCTATCCGATCATTAAAAAAAAAAAAAAAAAAAGAACTAATGTAGAGACTCGATGACTTAAAAGAACAAACACATAATAATTTAGTCCTTTTATTTTTCCTTAGATTCTATGCTCCCTTGTTTCCAGATACATGCCTTTGCTCATGCTGTCCTTTAGTGAGTATAAATTCACTACCTTCTTCAATAGAAACAGTACTTTTCCGTTTAAGACGAAGTTCAAAACCACTTTCTTTGTTAAAGAAAACTCTACCACTCAATGATTTTTCCCTTTAGTTACATTCTATACCACAGATTTTTATACTTAATTGCACATAGTTGTTAATTTTCAACTCTTTCTAAATGTCCAGAATCATCAATCTAAACAATACGATTGATGAAGGGTGGGCAAAAAGATGGCATTCAGATGTGCCTTAAAAAGTATCTTCTGAGCTGGGTGCGGTGGCTCACGCCTGTAATCCCAGCACTTTGGGAGGCTGAGGCGGGTGGATCACGAGGTCAAAAGATCAAGACCATCCTGGTCAACATGGTGAAACCCCATCTCTACTAAAAATACAAACAAATTAGCTGGGCATGGTGGCGCATGCCTGTAATCCCAGCTACTCAGGAGGCTGAGGCAGGAGAATTGCCTGAACCCAGGAGGCGGAGGTTGCGATGAGCCAAGATTGCGCCATTGCACTCCAGCCTGGGTAACAAGAGGAAACTCCGTCTCAAAAAAAAAAAAAAAAAATATATATATATATATATATATATATATATATATATATATATATATATTCTGAGAATATTTTCATTGTACAGAATCCAGAAAACATAAAATGCATAAAATGCTCCCAGAATAATCCTACCACTTTAAGATAACCCCTGTTAAGATGTTGGTGTATAGTCTTCTAATCTTAGGACATATATCTATTTAATACATATGATTCATAAACCAAAATTAGCATCATATTGTATATACTGTTTTAGAAAACATGTTAGTAGCACACCATAAACATTTTATGCCAATCAATATTCATAATGATTCTTATTTTAAATGTGTTGCAACATTTAAAATAAGAAGTACCTAAAGAAAAAAAGAATACCTAACGAAAATTTTGTAAGGGAAAAAATGTAAATTGTTAAGATGCGGTAGTAGAAATGCTAAAAATGTTCAATTTCAATCTTGACAAAATCTGCCAATAATACCCGTAGAGAAATCCCAAACAAAAATTTCAGTCTTGTTCAGAAAGAAGGATGTGAATCAGCAGTGGATTAGAATTTCTGCATTAACAACAACGAAAATAGCTTTTCACTAGAAACAGTATCTAAAGAACAAAGAAGCGTTAAATAAATAACAGTACATTTATATAGTTTAATACCATGCAAACAGTAAATACTTCCACAAACTGGCATGATGAAAGTTATTAAGAAATAGAATACAAAACTCTAAAAATGATTTCCCAGTTTTAAGAAATATCTGGCCAGATGCAGTGGTGCACACCTGTATTCCTAGCTACTAAAGAGGCTGAAGTGGAAGGATCATAAGCCAAGGAGTGTGAGGTTACAGTGAGCAATGGCTGTATCACTACACTGCAGCCTGGGTGGCAGAGCAAGATCTCCAGAAAAAAAATCTGTCACATGCATAGAGAATGAAAGGATATACGCTAATGTTTACTTGTAGTGCAGGACAGTGAGAATACAGGTAAATTTTTATTTTCTTTATACCATTCTGAGTTTTCTAAAATTTTCATCAATAAACCACTATGATTTATAATTGGAAAAAAAACACATTACAAATTAGAGACAAATATTTCGAAAAATAATGCCCAAGACTGCCTTTCTCCATATATCTCTAAGCAGTAATTATGGAGCTCCAAGTAAATCATAATATAAAAAGAATGAACATATGTGTGTAACTGTACATATAGGCTGAGCATCCCTAATCAGAAAAATCTGAAATGCTCCAAAATACGAGACTTTCTGAATGCTGCCATGATGCCACAAGTAGAAAATTCCACACCTGATCTTGTGTCAGGTTGCAATCCAAATGCACAAATTAAGAATATTGATAAATTTATCTTTGGGCTATGTACGTAACATGCATATGAGACATTAATCAATTTTTGATTTAGACTTGGGTCCCATACCCAAGATACCTCATTACATATATGCAAATATTCCAAAATCTGAAAAAATCCAAAATCCAAAACATGGTTGCTAACATTTTTGATAAGGGGGACTCAACCTGTATTATAAAAATTCGGAAAGTTTTCAGTTTTCCTTTTAAACAAAGGTTTGTTGTGTATTTTTTTTTTCTTTCTTATTACAAGAACACAAACAAAAGTAAGTCTGAAAAGTCAAAAGTATAGATAATAAAAAGCACTCATAATCTCACCATTCAAGATAACCACTGTTAATAATTTGGTATAATTCTCTTGCTATGCTTATTTTTTGACATAATTGAGATCAGAAAGCATATTTAATCTTTTAGTCTTAAAAAATATTTTAAAAACGATTTTGAGGATAATAGTTTTTGTAGAAAAATTCAGAAAATAAAGAAAAGCACCCAAAAGGAAAAAAATTCTACCACCTGGAGTTATCTCCTATTAACATGTAGTTGTATTCCATTTCAAATCTGTAATTAAATGCTTGTATGTGTATGCTTATATGAACTCATACATATGAATGAATACATGGATAAATAGGGCTCATACTGTAAAAAATGTCATTTAAGTTTTGGCTCAAATGCAACTACCTAGATGCTTTCCCTGATCTCCTAAGCCAATTTAGGCATCACAGCCAGCAGGTTAAAATCTTATCATTTAGTTTTATTTATGTAATTTAACATGGTTTAACATTATTCTGTTCATTTATTTGCTTATTTGTTAATTGTTTTCTCAACACAAATGTAAATTCATTGGCAGGTTGGGCCTTCTTTATCATGCTCACTATTAGGAAATATTTATCAAACAAATTCAATGAAGATTGTTGTAAATTATTATATTTTTTACTTTACAGTATAACATGAACATTTCCCAATGTCATTAAGTAAGCCTTCTGATTTTTAATGACTCAACTGTATTTATGTTGCAGAAATACCACAATGCACTTACTAATAGTACTGCTAGACATTTAGGTTGCTTTTAAAAATTTCATTATTACAACTGTGTCTAAAATCTTAGCACTGCAATTGCACCTTTGGGATAAATCCTTAAGAGAAGTACTAGGTCAGAGCTATTTTTAAAGAACTCTTTATACCATCCAGAAAAATTGTGACAACTTATATTCTTAATAGCAGAGTATGAAATGCACAAATTAATTTTCCTGTATGTTTAGCATGATATTTTCAAAATGTTTGCAATATGTTAATCTGCATTTCTTTAATTACTAGTTAAATTAAAATTTCCTCTTACTGCTTTAGAGACATTTGACTTCAGGCATTTCAGTCTTTGACTTTCTCACCTTACCAGTAAAGAAACTCTAAAGCTTGCCCAGGAAAGAAGGGCATCACTGTTTTATATAATTTAAGTTGTAAACAGGGTGGTCTAGATAAGGAGATATTTATGCCACTGGAATATATAAAACCACCAAGGCACTGGTCCAATTTTCTTGTTAGCATTCCCATTTTCTTGGGAAAGAAGCCTCAATTGTACTCTTTAAATGACAGGAATTAAAGAAGAAAATAAAACTTACTTCCACTGTTTGATATACTGTAAAGGATTAAGGTTGCATCCTGCATCAGTTAATGCTTTTTTATATTGCTCCAAATCAGCCTGAAATAAGAAAAGAACTATATGACAAAAATTTTTACTTTCATGAAAGATGTTATTTGTTGCCATTTGATTAATTAAAAAGTAAGACCAAAGGCACGAGTTTAAATTCTTGGTACCCAAGTACAGTGATGTCTTAAATGAGTACCCAAGTGAGTACCCAAGACAAAAAAATCACATATAATGAAAATTACCTTTAAGAGGCTCCCAAATCACCTACTAAAGTACATTACTTTTTAATCTCTCAGTAATTCCAACCAAGTTATTTTTTCCTTTACTGCTGGAATAGACTGCTTTTCCTTGGGACATGCACTGAATGAATGATTTGGTTTGACCAAGAATATTTCTAAACCAGAAACACAAGGGGAATGACACCAACTGAGGGCAGATTTGGGTTTCTCATCTCATTTTCATTCTAGGGTCCAGATTCATGAACTGGACAACAGGTGTCCTGAACTCTTAAAATTGTTGCTTTTTTTTTTTCACTCTTCCTTATTCTTTATTTCCTGATAAGTCTAGCTGAATTTGTGTAACTTAAAGGAGCCTATTTTAATGATCACTTAAATTTATGAAAAGACATAAGCCTTACCAAAAGTAAATAAAAATAATGTGATTCAGTGAATAGTAAATTAAGTTTTAAAAATCACATATTCTTAAGAAAAATACTTTAATTAGGCTACTAGAACTCCTGAGATATAAAGGTAAACACTTGTTGATAGAGAATTTTTTTTTTTTTGAGATGGAATTTCATTCTTGTCATCCATCCTGGAGTGCAGTGGCGTGACCTGGGCTCACCGCAACCTCTGCCTCCCTGGTTGCCTCAGCCTCCTGAGTTGCTGGGATTACAGGTGTGCACCACCACACCTGGCTAATTTTTGTATTTTTAGTAGAGATGGGGTTTCACCATGTTGGTCAGGCTGGTCTCAAACTCCTGACCCTCCTGACCTCAGGTGATCATCTCACCTTGGCCTGAAAGAGATATTTCTTAAAAAAAAAAACAAAAACAAAAAAACACCCAACACTTTCTTACAAAATTAGAAGTGAAGATCTGTGTTCCCCAGGTAAAGCGGAATGGCCGAGAACAAATATTTGGTTTAGTTGTAATATGTTGAAGATTTTTGACCAACAGAAACCTGTCAATTTACCAGATATTAAAAACAATAATTGCTACCAGTAAAGAATGAAGCTTAGAACAGACAGCCACATTCTAAATGTCATCTTGAGGTTCCTATGCTTCCTGTTCATCCAGTAAAACTATACACAGTTAACATTAGAGTCAACGGTCTCTAACCCAGCAAGAAGTCTGATACCAAAATCACTACTTTTATAGAATAGACAATGTATTTTCTATTTTTATTTATTTATTTATTTTTATAATAGGGGAAAGCACGAACGCAGTCCCCCACTACCACAAATTATGCAGTCGAGTTTCCCACATTTGGGGAAATCGCAGGGGTCAGCACATCAGGAGTGCAATGGATAAGCCTCACCCCGGGAAAACCACCTTCGCGATCATGGTATCTCCCCTGCCAGGTAAGTATTGACAATGTATTTTCTACATAGGACATTCGTTTTAAAACAATTTAAAGATAAGATCAACCTTTCAAAAGGCACAACAAATCTGATAAACTTAGTTTAGAATAGTTATTTTCCAAAAATAAGAAGTTTGACCACTTGAATTCAGTTCACATTCCAACAACTTAAAAGTAGTCAGATGTTTCACAGGTAGTTTCCCCAGGTAACAATAAAAGTTGCTATAAAATACAGCAGTACATAGAAGCAACCTTAACAAGTTACTTTTCTTTCATTTATTTTATTTCATTTTATTTGAGATGGAATGTTGCTCTGGTGCCCAGATTGGAGTGCAGTGGTGCAATCTTGGTTTACTGCAACCTCTGCCTCCCGGGTTCAAGCAATTCTCCTGCCTCAGCCTTCCCAATAGCTGAGATTACAGGCATACGCCACCATGCTTGGCTAATTTTTGTATTTTTAGTAGAGATGGGGTTTCGCCATGTTGCCCAGACTAGTCTCAAACTCCTGAGCTCAAAGTGATGTGCCTGCTTCAGTCTCCCAAAGTAGTGGGATTACAGGCGTGTGCCACCAAGCCTGGCTGTTTTTCTTTTAAAGAAAAGAATGAAGTAAATATTTAGCTACAGTGATTTTTACTTCTGTTTTTAAAATTTGAATTGTAGTAGTCTATAAACAAGTATTCCCTTTCCTCCCAATAACTGAATAATGGACATACCTCAGAGGGTGCTTGCTGTGTACTTATATAATAGATAAGAAACAACCTCATTTTATCTTCTGGAGTTCCTGCTGCATAGGGGAAAAGAGGTTAAAAAAGATTTTCATAATTGTGGTTATTATGTATTATAGTCAACACAAGTATGTTACATTTCAAGGGATATATAAATGTGACAAAACAAAACATGGCTCTTAACTGAGTTAAGGTAACAGGCACTATAATTACAACCATGTAAAATACAGATATGGAAAAGATTAAATGAGGTGGGATTAGAGGATTATCATTCTTTGTGTGTGATTATGGGAGCCTCTCTATTGTATCTTCCAAACTGTGTATAATGTTGGGATTTCCCTTTTAGATGTAAACTCACAATGAAACGAAAGGATATAAGTAGGGTAACCATATAATTCTAAAACAGGAAACTTTTGAGGTGGCAAAAGGGGTGCCAGTAACAATTACATAAGAATAACTGGTATGAAAGTGGGACTATCCTGGGTAACCAGATGTATGGTCACCCTAGGAATGGGGTTATGAAACTTTTCTGGCTAAACAAAATCATCTATCTGAGCCTAAAGCCATACTTCTCAAACTGGGGCCCCTAAATAAACATGTTTCTGAAGGCTTTTATATTACTATAAGGATAGGAAAACCATATATTTTTATTAAAAAAGTATTGTCATATGATGTAGAATATATTTGCCTCAAATTTTAAGACAAAACATACGATTTCAAAGAAATTTCTTGTTTGCAGTGCTCTGAGTTACTACTCTTATCATCCAAAGCCCAAGTCCAGAGAAACTCATTTACTGTCTGTTCTACCATGTGCGCTTTGGCAGAAATGCGATAAAGCACTGATGTTAACAAATAACAATATTCAGTCTCACTTCAAAGTGTATCCTAAGACGCAAGAACTCAGAACTGCTGTATTTTATTATAGGATAAAAACTAGTTGATTGTTTTTCAAAACATGATGATTTTTTATGATTTGTAACACTAAAACTCATTTTCAAATTATCCTTACTCCCTGAATATGACGAAGAACGGTAAAACAAAGATCAATAGTAAGTTCTCTAAAGTTCTCATGTTTACAAATAAATACTGTATCTGGGGCATTTTGAGTATTAGGTTCTGAGACTCCTGGTCCTGTTAAATCCTAGGACAATGCTGATATTTTTGTTTTAGCAGGTTATTAGCCTGAAGGAGTACAGGCTAATGTTCCTACCAGTCTTCCGTGGTTATTCTTCCATCATTAATTCTATTTTCAAAATCTTTTGCAGTGCTACTGGATCTGTCCCACTAACCAGTGGTCAATCTGGGGACTGGCAGGTAGTCTTCTAGCCCTTCACCTCTCAGTTTTTGAAATGCTGTTTAGGATCAGCTTCATACATGTGCAGTTCAGGGGTAAACCCAGGAATTCATGACCAACTTCACAAGGTTGCTTTCCTGAGCTCCATCCTCTCCACAATCTCCCTGGTACTTTCCCATTTCCTTGGCTTTCTTTTTTTGGTGCTGCAGATAGAAAGCTTTGGCTTTGGTCACCCTGCTTCACTGAGCACTTCCTGCCATAACTGCTGTAACTATGACCAACCAGCTAGAGGACAAGGAGAGAAAGAGTAATGAGGCTTGTCCTACCCTCTTGGGACCATGGATCCTAATATACAAGGGGAAGGTTCCCCTCCCTCAACGTTTTAGGGGCCTGTGGGTCCCTGAGGTTGCTTTTAGCATCTTCAGCAACTAGCATAGCCTTACTTAGTTTGCTTAAAGAAGGAACAGTTCCCTTCTTCTTCAAGGGGAAACATACTTTAAAACTGCTACAGTGTTAATAACTGCCTTAAAACATCTATCTGTTATGGTTTTAAAGACCAATCTGATGGTAAGGGATGAGGAGCATACTGATGCTTATAATGACAACCACAGGGAAATCAAACTGAAATTGTTAGCATGTGTCCTTTACACCTGTGATTATTCTAAAGCCTGTAGCTACAGCCTGAAACCTCTTATCACACTTAACTCTCTCCTTTGACTGCTATTTTAAAGTCAGACTTCACTCACTGATTAATATGATGTATTTTAGAGAAAAGTTTTGAAAGCCTGGAGTTTGGAGAGCTTTTGTTCTCCCTGAAATTTTGAGAGTAAGATGCTGACCTGCTGTCCTATCACCCCCGATGTCAAAGACATTCTCTAACACAGCCTCAGTAGAACAATTAGCAAAATCTGATATTAACGTTGACACATTACATTGATGTGATATACTACATGATACATTCATTACCATTTAATCCTCAGATCCTATTTCAAGTTTTACCAATTATGTCTAGAGTATGTTTTATGGAAACAGGATCAATTTCAGAATCATGTGCCACACACAGTGTCATGCCTCTTTAGTCTTCTTCTGTATGAAGCAGTTCCTCCATTTTTCCTTGACTTGCATGGCCTTGGGTTTTTAAGACTATAGGCTGGTTTCCTCCTTGAATATGACACAATTAAGTTTTGTCTAATACTTCCTCATGATTAGATTTACATTATACCAAGACAAGACTATCACAAAAGTGATGCTGTGTTCTTTGCATTGAATCCTACTAGCCCTTTACCTCTCAGTCTTTCCTGAGCTCCTCCCTCTCCCCAATCTGCCTAGTACTATTTCCCACTATTTTATGTCTCTCGATTGACGATGTTTACTGTGATTACCTAATAAGATATTTATCAGGTTACTTTTTCTCCCTTACAGTTAATTATTTTGTGGGAAGGTATTCTGAAACTGCATTAATATCCTATGATATTTCAATTTATTCATTTATTATGTCCACATGGACTCTTAGCATTCTCTTTTATCAGTGGGCTATAATCTTTTATTATTTATTTTGATGCTCAAATTGTCATTATCTGGAGCCTCTTCAAGCTGACTTCCAGGTTCTTTTCACATGTTCCATCATTTTTGGAGTGCCTTCCTTGCCTTCTGATACAACAAAAATGTTCCAGACTCATTTTGTACTTTTGCTCCCTGCCCGCCTCTAGAATCAGCTACCTCTCTAAGGAGTCATAGTGGAAATTATATTTATAAGCAGAAATCTTTATTAGTTGGGTATTGCTGCTCTCAGTCCTTTTCAGTTGGTGGAGGTAGGGAATTCGAGTGTATACACACACACACACACACACACACACACACACACAAACACACTACATACAATCTATATTTCTATATCTGAACAAATATATAGTGAAAACGCTAACAGGGTTCATTCTAATTTCTTCCCCTTCTATATTTATAAATTCCTTCTCTGACAATGGGAAATTGGGCTTTCTTTATATTATCCAATATATTTAATGGCCAGGTGCGGTGGCTCACGCCTGTAATCCCAGCACTTTTGGAGGCCGAGCCAGGCAGATCATGAGGTCAGGAGTTCAAGATCAGGCTGGCTAAAGTGGTGAAACCCCGTCTCTACTAAAAATACAAAACATTAGCTGGGCATGGTGGCATGTGCCTGTAATCCCAGCTACTCAGGAGGCTGAGGCAGGAGAATTGCCTGAACCCAGGAGGCGGAGGTTGCGATGAGCCGAGATCACGCCATTGCACTCCAGCCTGGGTAACAAGAGCGAAACTCCGTCTCAAAAAAAACCCCAAAAAACAAAAAAACAAAAAACAAAACAAAACAAAATTAGCTGAGCATGGTGGCACATGCCTGTAATCCCAGCTACTCAGGAGGCTGAGGCAGAATTGCTTGAATCCAGGAGGTGGAGGTTGCGATGAGCGGAGGTTGTGCCATTGTACTCCAGCCTGGGCAACAGAGCAGGACCCTGTTTCAAATATATATATGTATCTCCCCTGAATATAACAAATATCCCATCTCTGCTTCCATCCCCTTGCAGCATGGATGCCCTTTTTATTTCATTTGAGCTCTGAGTTCCTGCAATGGACCCATACATATACCTAGACATATTTCTCATCCCACCTAGGCCCAAGCTGGGTTGTTCCTGTGTGGGGTCACCCTCCTCAATTTGTTAGGGCTCTCACATGCCTTGCTAGACTGCTTCCACATGCAGATGCTCTGCTTTCCTCTCCTGAACTTTGACATATAATGCTAGATTACTAATCTTCTCTTTATCCCAAGAGTGGATACCCTTAGTCATCTTGCTCAGGTTCCAATATCTTATTCTGGACCAAAGTACCAGTAGACTGCTACTTTGCATGAATGCCTACCTTGCTCTACCCTACTTAGTATCTTTAGGAATAAATCATTTGAGAAAGGGGAAAGGAAAAAGCAGGACTGACTGCCTTTTTGTCAACATGCTTTTTTTGTTTCAACTTTACTCAAAAGTTACTGTAAATAACAAGGAATAGCTCAGAAATGATGGACTTATATAACTTTGAATTTCTTTCACTGTAAAATGCATATACCTTTAAAATGCTACGTTCTCACCATAGATCTAGCTTTCTAAAAGTGTGAGCAATACTTATGGTTTCTCAGATGTTTTTATAAATAGAATCTTACTTATAAAACAGTTTAGACTTTTAAATTATTTCTGAATTTAAAATACAGTCTAAAATTCATAACAAAACAATAACCCAAAAACCATCATCATGCAGCTTGAATAGCTTATATGCAAAATGGGTCCTAGGCTTTCCATTTGTTGTGGAAAAAGCTAAGATTCAAATTCAAAATTATTCTGAAGTGATCTAAAGGTCTCTAAAGTTTAGAGAATTTCAGAGGCTAAGACTCTATGTAGATCCTACACTCTTTACAATTAAAAGCCACAATTGGTTTACATTAAAATTTTTTTTACTGTTTTTCTCTGTGGGTTTTTTTTTTTTTTTTTTGAGACAAGGTCTTGCTCTGTCATCCAGGCTGGAGTGCAGTTGCGTGATCATAGCTTACTGCAACCCCGTACTCCTAGGCTCAAGGTATCCTCCCATCTTAGCCTCCCACGTAGCTGGGCCTACATATGCATGCCACCCTGCCTGGTTAATTTTTTTCTTTCTTTTTCTATTTTGGTGTATATGGGGTATTGCTTTATTGTCTAGGCTGGTCTCAAACTCCTGGGCTCAAGAGATCCTCCTGCCTCAAGTTCCCAAAGTACTGGGATTACAGGCATGAGCCACCTGTGCCTGGCAAGTCTTTACCATTTTTAAGTGCACAGTTCAGTGGTAAAAAATACATTTATATCTTTTTGCTCCCTTCATTCCCCCATCTCTCTACCTTCCTGGCCTCTGGTAACTACCAATCAACTTTGTATCATCATGAGATCTACTTTCTAAGCTTCCACATGAGTGAGAACACGTGATATTTGTCCTTCTGTGCCTGGCTTATCTCACTTAACATATTGGTCTCCATAGATCACATTTTCTAAGTACAAATAGTTATATTTTAAGAAAATCTAACATACAAATATTTCAAGAGATTAGCCATAGAGTTCCTTTAAAAGCAAATTCCTTAAACATGTAAAACAGAATTTAGTTTTAGATACGTATTTTCAGGAAACTCAGGGTACACCAAAATAATTAGAAAGCGAATCACTTAGAGACACTTGATTTCAATGTTATACCTTCAAGTCTTCCTGGAACCAGCAGAAATTAAGCTTTACATACATTACCTTAAACAAGTGAATTATAAAAAGTGCTTAAATACTATCAAATAAAAGTTCAAGAAATGAAATACAAATCATTTTTCCACTGTAGGAACTGCTAGGTTATGAAATTTTCCCAGAAAATAGCTCATTTAATTATCTTGATATTAGCACTGTTAGGAATACAACAATTCTATTCAAAGTTTACTGAAATTGAAAATGCTGGTTTCATCAGATATGAAACTTACATTAGCCTCAAATTTATGGTACATACCATCAGGGTCTGATATTATATCTAGAAGAGATTTATCCAGAGTAGTTTTGCTCATTATTTTTTCTTCATATTCAAAATATACATCCAATTTTCTTGCCTGTTTCAAAATAAATATGAGAATACATTAATAATAAAAATACATAATGGTCTACTCACCTTGTAAGTTTCTCTTTTCTATGATCAATTTTAAGACATGTTCATTTTTTTTCTGAGACAGGTGAAAAGTACAGTTTAAAAGTACCAGGCTAAAGTTAAGCGGTACAATCTCAACTTCCCAGGCTCATGTGATCCTCCCACCTTAGCCTCATGAGTAGCTGGGACCACAGGCATGTGTCACCATGCCTGGCGAATTTTTTTCTATTTTTCATAGAGACGGGGTTTTGCTCTGTTGTGCAGGCCGGTCTTAAACTCCTGAGCTCATGCAATCTGCCCGTTTCAGCCTCCCCAAGTGCTGGGATTACAGGTGTGAGCTACTGTGCCTGGCCTTCATTTCTTAACAGAATTTAAAGTATCTTACTTTTGAACATATATTTAGTATAGAAAAAAAAAGCCAACAGATTATTTCGTTTACCATATATGATGTATAAATTCAGCAGTAATTCTGCATACCATGCAAACATTAGCAAAGATAAAAACACAATTCTTAATTATTGTATTAATTAGTAACTGGCATACAAGTCATATTGTACTCCATGCAAAATTAATGTCAGGTGGTCAAGTTATGTTTACTTTTTTAGCATGCAAATCCACATACATTCACCTTTACTAAATGTAAATTTACCTTAACTATTTTCCTTGTTTTTTTTTGAAAAAAACCTTTTCCTCATTAGTTTTCCTATTTAATATCTTAAAGTTTAAGATCATGGAAAATTAGTAAAACTTTGCTGTGTGAGACCTTTCCTAAATGAAAATTTTTTTGATTAAAATTACCCAAATAAAGTTAACATATTAAGATCCTCCAAAGTAGATAAAAATTACCAAATATCTCTTAAATTATGCTCCAGATAATATGAAAGAGCAAAGAACATTTTGTTCAAATGTTCAATTTGAACAGAATGTTCTTTGCTCTTTCATATTATTGAGGGTGTTAATAATCAAGTGGGAGTAGAAACCATTCATGAAATTATAGTGATACCAACACAGAACCAATATATAATTATCTAACATAAATACACTATGCTAAAAGGCAGAATGAAATAAATAGCCAATTGTGGAGGAGGAAGTGACACATTCTGAGTTGAAGTTTGAAAGTGATTTCAGGACATATGTATAGTTCATTTCAGTTAAACAGATTATGCCAAGGCACAACAAGGTAGAAACATCTAAATAGTAGACTAAGAAGTGAATTTCATATGGAGCAACAAAAAATCAGAATCCTCTCACTCCCACTCCCTTGCAGTGGCATGCAAGGCCAAAGTTTTACAGATGAAATACCTAGAAAGTTCAAAAATGAATACGGCATAAAAAGATATATACTGAGAAGTCTTATTTCTCACCTCTGGTCCTCTTCTACTCCTTTTCTATCTGCTTATGTAGGTATTTTTTTTTTATTATTTCTTCTAGTTTTTCAGAGTTTCTTTGTGCAAACGTAAGCAGAGTCTATATTCTAATATCCATTTCCTTTCTGACACAAGAAGTATGATACTGTACTTTTCTGCCCTTTTCTCTCCCTGAACAATAAATTCTACATCAACATGTAGAGGGTTCCCTATCAGTGAGCTCTTATTTATGAAATCTCCAGCCCTTCATATTCTTCAGACTCTGATACCGGAACTACTTTAGCTGCTCTATAAAGCTATTTTAATACTACAATAGATACAAAGTAGAATGCTGGAAATGAGAAAGTCCTACCAATAATATTTAAAAATGAACAAAAGAAATATAAAAGATCCTAGGAAAAAGACCACAGTAGTGGCTGTGGGAATGGAAAGGACAAGATGGGTATTTAATAATTTACATGAGAAAGGATATGGAATACAAAGTAGTGAAAGAAGAAAAAGAAAACTTCGGGGAATGACAATGATGACATTAGGAACCGTTAATGTGAATATTAGCTTGGGAAAAGCTGTATGGGCAGAGTGAAGTCAGGAATGGAAGAAGAAAGGTGCTAAAATAAGGTGTTAAACTGACTTTCAGGCCCTCTGATCCAGCTAACCTTTTCTGTTTTATTATTATTCACTAGATTCAGTTTCCTCTAGTCACATCAAATAGTTATTTCATTAAACTTTTAACATTTTATTAAATACTGTGTTCACTTTTAATTCTCTAGTCTTAGGCTCAAGTTTTCTCTTAGCTTTTGCAGAACATATTCCTCCTTTACCATCTAACCAGTGAATTCTGCTCATTCAAGTTCTACCTTCTCTGCAGTTTTTCCACAACTTTCCTTCAATCCCTTGCTCTCTCCCCTTTCTGACCCTCTCCCAGTCTCTTCCTTGGCCAAAATAACTCATTACTCCCTTATCTGTGTATTAACAAAACTTTATATACCGCATCATAATAACAACGATCACAGTATATTATTGTCCTTGGTTTATGTGCCTTTCTAAAACCGTAAACTCCTTAGAGCATGTCTAATTGTTTAAATCTAGGGGTCTAACACAGCACCTGGCTTATAACAAGCACTTGCATTTACTGAATTTCGAAACCAAGAGCAGGACATATACAGACCAAGTAATCATTTTTAAAAGTCATGAAAGTAGATGAATGAACTTCTAAAAGTGAAAAACATAAAGAATCTAGTCTTTTATGACTGAATATATAAAACTCAGTATGCTAAGGTGCGGTGGCACATGCCTGTAGTCCCAGGTACTCAGGAGGCTGAGGTGAGAGGATCACTTGAGCCTCGGAGTTTGAGACTAGCCTGGGAAACATAGCAAGATCCTGTCTTTAAATTAAAAAATAAATAAAAAATTAAAAAATTAACTATGCTAAATGCTATAGCAGAATTTAATTTCTGTAACTATATAAATCAGTAAAAAAAACCATGGCTCACTGATTTATGTCAATACGGGCATTTGATTCATTTTGCTCTTTTTGATGTAGTAACTTGCTTATAACATCAACTTCTAATGAACAATGGAAACAGGGTCCAAAAACAACTTAATGTGACCGGTACTAGGTAGGGGGTTTCTTTTTGAGGTGACAAAAATACTGTAAAATTAGACTGTGGTTTGGTTGCAACAACTCTGTAAATATTCTAAAACCTGCTGAATGATGTATTTTAAATTGATGAATTGCATAGTATGTGAATTACATCTCAATAAAGCTGTTAAACAAAAGTAACAGTTCTTTAATATATTGACTTTGAGGGAGCACCATCTAAGAGGAAAAGAAGCGGAGTTCTGTACAGATTTTCTAACCTGCATAACAGAACTAGTATCTCTTCAGCACCTGTCATGTAAAAGGCACTTTACTTATAACTATGGCTTTCAAATGTTTTTAAAGAGAGAGCCTTAGGACCTCTTTCTCAAACCAAATCTTCTGCAGAACCCTAAACATAAAATAGATACAAGTGATCCATTAATGTCTCCATACAGCTCTAGGACACCAGAGAATAGTTTTTAAAAACTACTAACATTCTCTCATTTAATTCTCCAAATAACACTACAAGCTAGGAATTATTAATATCATTCTAAAGATGAAGAAACAGACATACGGAGACATATAAACGCTATGTAAATGCAAGTCATACTGTGGGGAGAAAAAGTTCAATTTACCTTTATATGTTCTAAAACAGCAGTGGCAACATTTGTATGGAGATCAATAAGTCTTTTTTTCTCAAGGAGTTCTGGTAAAGAACTGCAAATATCAAAATATTAAATATTAACCAATACATTTTCTAAAGTGATACAGACTTTACCTCATGCCTGGGTATCTCCTCTGGGAAACTCAGAACAGTGAAACAGTGCCAAGATGACAAGTTAAACTATCAACAGATTTAATCTCTAGGCTTGAACACCTACAGTATTTATTACTTTTATACAGGGGAAATACTTCTTGTTTTAAAATAATCTGGCTCCCAAATATCATTTCTACCATCTTACTTTGTGATTCCAAATTTTGGAGGCTTAAATAAAATCAAATTAATGGAAACATCCTTTATCTGTATTTCTAAAACACATTTCCTCCCTCCTTCTTAATGGCATTCAAAGTACAGAAAAATTGCTTAACTTTTAGTTAAGAAAATAGTATCAATAATAAAATTAATAATCACCCTACTTTATCATTAATAGTATTTTCCTTGTAAAACTACCCCTATTACACAGTTTTAACTGGTCAAAGAAATGAACGATCTCCTCTATCTAAGAGGGAACTAAAATCAGCTTAAATATTCGGTTAAAAATAATTTAGTTCTTTAAATTCAGTTATATTTGCTATTGCTTACTATTTCCTACTAGTTAAAAACATAAATAATTTTTTAGTCATATAAAAAAAAAAATCAATCAATCCTATCAACAGAAAGACTTCAAGCAAGATATACTGCTTACTTACCTAACAGCTGATGTTAGCTTAGCGGTATTGTCAGAAAGCATACTTATGGCTCCTTCATCTTCCCCTTCTAGTCCCTTGTAAAGAAGAAAGATCCTAATAGCTACTAAAAAATCCCAGGCCCAAGCATAAAAATCAACATATTCCTAAGATCACTGATATATAGTAAGATTTTTAAGTCACCTAGAATAGCAATTCTCCTCCTCTGAGGTGCAAGCATATATATTTATGACAGTCACATAAAAGTTCTAGTCATTGCCAGTCTAATGGTTAGATGACTAAATAATCAGCTGGCATTTTCGGATAAGGAGACAGGCCCAGAGATGTGCCACAGGTCACAGCAATAAATAGTAGAGCTGAAATCTCAAGTTAGATCGATATGTGTTAGAATGAGCAGCATTAGAACATGTATCTCTAAAATGAAGCTACATTATATATTTTTTCAAATCACATTTATATTAATATTTAAAACATTTCTCTTCTCAATATTTAGATTTTTTTGGTCATATATGTAAGCTGAAAATATTTTTGTTATAAAAGCATTAAATAGCCTTGAATTTTTATAAGGAAAAAAACCCAATCTCTTTATCTAACAGATAACCCTCCTCTTTCCTATAATTCTTAGAAAGCAAATAGAATCTTACCATAATGCTTTTAAGTCGTTTGACTTCATCTTCCTGTGCTCTGTAAGATTCTAGTTCTTGCTGAACTGATTCTGCAACTTCTGGGAATGGACTAAAACAGTAGTGCACAAGAACTATGAGTATGACATTAAAAGACTGATTTTTGTGTGAATTCTAAGATATATGCAATGAATATTTATTATTTTAAATATACTTATTTGGATTTGAATATATTTTACATATAACAAAGGCAGAAAACATTCGGCATAAATACAACTACATGTCTTTCTGATACCCATATAATAAATACCATTTCTTTAAAATGCATATAATACTTATACATCTAAAAGTTAAATTTCATTTATATTTTTCATTAACAATATCATACATTCTCTTCACCTGTATGCTTTTAGAAGAAAAAGTAAAATATTTACATGACTGAAAATCAATGGAAGACAAGTCATGGTATATCAAATATCAATTCAATATTTCTATCCAAATTAACACATAATGTCAAAGGGCCCATGCAACTACAAAGGTGGCATTTAAAAATATCACCTGCAGGTAACTGTGAAAAAATTCTTGTAACTCAGAACCCATAATAACCCAGACACTAGTGGTAAAAATAGCACTTGGGGCACAGTTTCAGTGGTCTAATACCTGCTGTCTTCTTCCAGGACATTGCGGTTTAGCAGTAACTTACATAAACTTTAGGCAGAAGTGATCTGCAATCATGAGCAGCTCAGGTAGAAAACACTGTACTAATCTTGACAAATTCTAGATGAATACATGTTGACCATGAAATATTTCTTAAAATGAAAATTTTCATCTATAGCCTGTGGCGGGGGAGGCAGAGGCCTTTTCTTCTTTAAGAAAGAAGAGGTCATGTCTCATCAACAATGGAACAAAAACTTTTCTTCCCTTCTTCAGCTCTGACATTTGAAAATACCTCACTAATAATGACCACATTTATCCAATGGAAAAATAGAAAAGACAGAAAAGCAGAAAAGACAGGCGTTCAGAAAGGATTCTGAGGAATGCAGTCCAATTTTACCTTACAACCCCAGCCATTTACTCCAGCTCCAGCTGAGTTATGTTCCAAAAGATAGCACTGAGGCCTCAGCATTGCACTGGGGAGTCAGAAACCCTTGTTACATCTAAATAAAATGGAAACTTCCTTTATAGGCAAGGTCTTACCCTCTCAGGGCCCTAGCTTTATCTGTAAAATGCAGGGGTTGAACTAGATAATCCTCAAAATCTCTAATATCTTTAGGTCTCAGAGTTAACAGAGAATAATAATTGCTCACATTTATTGAGTGATTTTACTGTACATCAAATACTATGCTAAGAATGTATCTTTTTTATTTTTATTTTTTAAGATGGAGTTTCACTCTTGTTGCCCAGGCTGGAGTGCAATGGCACGATCTCAGTTCACTGCAACCTCATTTAATCCCGACAAATCTGTGGAGGTTAATTATCATAACTTAAATTATTCACGGTTAAGACTGGGTGCTTTATGGTCTGCCAGACCTGGATTCTATCCCTGGCTTTATCAATGAATGCTGGATGATTTGGGAAAATTACTCCTTTAAATTCATTGTCTCAATATTCATAAGAATCTTCTGAAACAGGGCAATAGGCAGAATTATTATTGTCTCATTTTACTGATGAGGAAACTGAAGCTCAGAGAGGTTTAAGTCACTTTACGTTATCTCCAAGTGTTTCTGTGCCCATGTTACTACTGTAGTAAGATGCAGAACAAGAGAGCTATTACTACTAAATGAACAGAAGGTTAAAGTTCTTACTATTCAACTGATCTCTTAGATTTTTTTAAAACATACATTCTAAAAAATTCAAAATTTTCATATTTGAATAAAGAGATGTTTTCTTAAGCTTTTCTATGTTAGGGAATGTCAACTTCGAAATATGCTGTATTCTCTATAAATAATGCCTCTCTAGTAAAATGTAATTTATTGTACGTCACCATTCTGGAGGGAAATGTAGACTATGGAATTCCAAAGGGAAGAATATTATTTAAAATAAAATTAATATAGTACCTAAAACTGCCATAGTGAGAAAGACAGTGACTTTTTTCTGCAGAGCAAGTCAAATCTTTGTTTTGGCAATTTGATTTTCCAGCTTAAAAAAAAGTTGTAAGTGCAAAAAAGATAAAACATATTAAAAACCCAGCATGTTGAACCAAGTCTATATTCTACTTTTCTTTAAGCAATAAATATGAGACCAAAAGAACAGCTACATCAAAGACACACACGCACATTTTGGAATATTTTTTTAAAATCATATATTCATAATTGTTTAACAGTGCTCTTCTTTTTCTCTGAGTAATGTTTTTGTTTGTTTAGAATGATTGCTCTAGCCATAATTATCACTAGATAACTTTTATAGCAGTAACTGAGCCCATGAAGTACCCTAAACTTTAAGGGGGCATAGCATCACATGGGATTTGTATATCTGCTCACAGTAAATCACATGGCAGATTAATGCAGTTTTTTTCACTTATTATTTCTAATGTACTTAGAATAAATTTCTAGGCTTTAGGCTTAGGTACTCTCTCCACAGATATCTAAAATAAGGTTTACATGAGGGCAACATGGAACAAAAAGAAAAAAAATCACCCCCCACATCACAAAAACCAATTTCAATGAAAGGCAGAGATGGTCTTATAGAGTCAGTGGAGACAGCAACAAAATTGAAAGACTATCTGTAATATCTTCAAAATTACATGGGATGCTCTCATTGAAAAGAGAAGTGATCCCTGTAAGACAACAATTAACAAAAAACAACCTAGGAATCAGCGAGAAATGGAGAAATAAAGACAAATATCTATGGACTATTTAATTATAGTTCCCACTCATTGTGTGAATGAACCTACATGATCCTTTTGAATTTTTTCTCAAATTCATTAAGGCGAATGACACCTTAATTTCTCTTTAAAAAAATGAATCTTTTACTTATTGATATTTTGCTTACCTTCCTTTATGTTTTTGCCAAAATTTATCAACTGGAGTTAAGTCATAAGACTTCTTGTTTTTTCTCTTTGGTCTAGCACCAGCTGGAGAGTTTTCCACCCCTGAAGTTTCTTCCAAATTAACCCTGTTTAAATGAAAATCCTAGGAAAAAGTAATCTTGTGTTAAATAACTGTTTTCTAAGTCTAATCAAAATAGAATCTTGTTGCCCTTTCTAATATTTCCAAGGACAAAATATAGATCTGAAATTTAAAAGACTTCCTCCTTTTATTACACAAATGTAATTTTGTTTCTGTATTTTAATGAAAAAGATTATATATGAGTAAAATTTCAAACAAGAAAAAGAAAAAAGTTAATATTTTTATGTATCCTTATAGAAAAAATTTATGCATATAATAGCATATATATATCCTCTTAATTTTATTTTAAAAAATGGGAACACCGTATACATATGTTGTATCTTTTTTCATCTAATAATACATTTTAGAGCTCTTTCTATATCTGTATAAGTACATCAACTTCATCTTTATCATAATTACACAGTAGTCAAATGTTTGGCTAAATCAACTAATGTGACCTGGCCTCCTCAGGCTTGGTCGTTTCCAGTCACAAACATTAATCTGAAATATTTTTAAACTCTTAGAGAGTCAACATTCTGATGTGTCACTTGAGTGATGAATTGCAATTTAAAAAATTACAACAGATGCAATAATAAATAATAAATGATGCACCTCTTTCACATAAATTTTAAGAGTCAGGCCAGTAGTTGCTAAACTTTCTTGCCTAGGACTGATTTCATTTACGTGAGGCTTGCTTTTTGTGCCCTTTCTGTAAAAACAACAACAACAACAACGACAACAACAAAAACCCAAACCCAAACCCAAAACATAACAAAAACCACAAAAAAACCATTAGGCAAAAATAAAAGTAAGTATCTTTTTTATCTTTCCCCCAACTTCTTGCATTATATCTATGGGTTCCCTCACAGATAGCAGCATTTTATGGTTCAATGCCAACTTAAGAATAGTGAGAGATAAAACATGGCTGTCAACAAGGAAATGACTGATAAAGAAGAAAGCTACAGTATGGAGAAATTATCCAGCATGACTGAAATATAATCATCTTGGTTCTAAGGTATCTGTATGTATTTTAAATTAACAATTATTCTAGGTCTTAGCAAATTAACTATACTGAATGCAATTCAATCTCCTCTAGATAAAACAAGGTTATCAATACTGACTCTAAGTC
This sequence comes from Saimiri boliviensis, assembly GCF_048565385.1. Classification (NCBI taxonomy): domain Eukaryota; kingdom Metazoa; phylum Chordata; class Mammalia; order Primates; family Cebidae; genus Saimiri; species Saimiri boliviensis. The sequence continues at coordinate 53,613,546 of NC_133450.1, read as the reverse complement.
CTTGTAACTTTCTCAAATCCTTTATAATAGTTTTATTTCCTTGCCAGTTTTCTCTTATCTCGGCTCACTGCAACCTCCAACTCCCAGGTTCAAGAGATTCTCCTGCCTCAGCCTCTCGAGTAGCTGGGACTACAGGTGCGCGCCACCTGGCTAAGTTTTGTATTTTTAGTAGAGATGAGGTTTCACCACGTTGGCCAGTATGGTCTCTTGACCTCGTGATCCTCCTGCCTTGGCCTCCTAAAATGCTGGGATTACAGGCATGAGCCACTGCCCCTGGCCTAACAGGTCTATTTTCTATTGAATAAGTACAAAATATAAAATATAAATATAAAAGCAATGAGGCAGCCTTCTTTTACTTGTATGCGAAGTCCATCATAGAGAAAAATAAGAAAGCATAGCTGTCTTTTATCTGCAAGACACTATTCTTAGCACCTTATATTAAGTCATATGATCCTTACAATAACCTGTAGAGGCAGTAATAAAATTCCCATTCAAGATGAAAAAACTGAGGCATAAAGAAGTTATACAGAAATATGTGACAGAACCAAGATTAAAACCTAGGCAGTCTGACCTTAGAGGCACTGCTTTTAAGCATTGTTTTAATTGTAGCAAGAGCTACAAGAACAGAGTGAGTGGAATTAGATTCTATCACTTGAAATTCCTTGTAGTGCAGAACATGGGTAGCCTCAGGTGATAAACAGGCAGTTTAAAGACTAGAGAGTTACAATAAATGGTTGGAATAACAAATAAAAGTATGTTATATTTCAACCTATTACTGTCTTTCCTATAGAACCCTCATATTATCATAGGGCAAGAATATGAGTGACTAAAATCCTTTCAGTTTCCCATCCTTGTATCTAAACTTCACTTTGTACAAAAACCATCCATAGAGGAAGAAGGTAAAAATAGCACAATTGTGGAAAACCATTTTAAACAATAACAGCTACATCTGGGAAGAAGCCTAGCTTTAAAAAATTATCTAACAAAACAAAAGATATTGAAGAGAAACATCTTTAAACAGCTAAGCTTTATTAACTAGAATTTCTACTGAAGTACTATTTCCATGGTGATGGCACAGCTCATTCAAAATAAGTTAACTTGCTAACAAAATTACTGCTCCAAAAGTAGGAGAGCATGTTATTACTGAAGTATTGATGGAATACTTAAAAGAAAACACAAAATAATAAAGGAATAAAAGATGTTAAGAATTCTGAGAAATAATTTAATAGCAAGGACATTTCTGTTGTCTGCATAATAGTAAGGCAAATAAAGGTAATTTCAATCTTTGTAGTTAGGAAATTACAACATTCTGTGCTATACTCAATCATGTTAAAGCAATGAACGTTTATACACAAATGAAAGACAACAGAATTACTTTTAACATGGTAGAGTCTAATCTGTTTCCATTTATAGTCACATTTTCCTAACTTAAAAGATAGGACAATGGTGCCCCAAATCACTACATGTAAATAAATCCCATCAGAAACTGATAAAAACATGGAGAAGCCTTCAGTGGCGTTGTTTTCCTTTCCCAAGTTAGAGCACATCAGTAGAGCCAGAGAGAGTTAATGTTAACAAAATAATCTGGATAATATAAGCAATATCTATTTATGCAGACTTGAAATTCACAGGCAAAGAAAAGCAAAGTAAAATAAAAGTATCCTTTATTTTGGCAAGAATTTACTATCTCCTTAACTCTAAATGCTGTTACAGCAATCATTAAACAACTACTGATTCAACAGATGCTATTACTGAATTGCATCTGGAGTAATTCTGGAGTCATAATACAATGCCAGAGCTTTCATATTGAGGTGACACACTGAGGTGAGTCTTCAATTCCTACTATCAAATTAACCAACAAGAGAAATAAAATACGAGAGAGAATCTATTTAAAACTAGGGAACACATATAAATACTTCTTAATAACGATGAGAATGAACAGAACTGAGGGATGTGAGGAAAAGGAAAGGAAACTACCCACTGGCTCCACCAACATCTTCCATGGCTTTGGTTTCTATCCTTACCCCACAGTAAAGAAACGTGCCATCAGTCACTTGAAGATGAGCACACCTATATTGTCTCATCCTTGCACACACAACTAGAGAGAATTCTCATCCCCAAAAAGAAATATTTTCTCTGGAGAAAATCTTCATCTTAGGAGTTAGACAGTTTGGGGAATAGGGGTGACACCAATGTCAGAAGACATGATAAAGAAAAGTACACACACATTCTCTAGAGCAGGCAAATATTCCTTTCTGTAAATCACAGTTACGTCTTTCATACTCAAGATTTTAATTGTAAAATAAAAGCTATGAGTTTCATCACGTTTTGCCAAAGGCAGGTAAAAGACAAAATATGATCTTTAAAATATTAAATAGAAGATAGAATTATAAGGAGTAAGGATCATTGTCTTCATAAGACAGACCAACAGACTAATACATCAGGGTTTCAATACCTATAATAGTTTTAATTAGATTCAAGGGAAATTAAAGCATTATGTAAAAAATTAATTTTTCAAAGCTCATCCCTAAAAGTAATTTCTATGAGAGGAAATTTCAAAGATGAGGCACCTAAGCAAAATGGTATTCAAACTTATTTCTACTCTTTCAGAATGCTTCAGAACCAGTTTCTGTTTAACATTTGATAAAGTGGTGATAATGCCTCTAATGACACAATTTACAGAACTTCCTAGAGACTGTAATTCTATTTCTTGTCGAGAAATCAATTACATACAACCATTAAACAATTTCCTACCATCAAAGAGCATGGATAACTACAGAACTCAATGAGAAGAGATCAGAGCTTTAAGAGAATCACAAGTTACACATTAGATGTTTTTTGACATCCATCACTCCACAACAGATACATATAAAGATGGGCTTCTAGCTAAAATAATATAAATGTGTATTTACAACGGCACAGCACTCCTGAGTGGCCAAAGAAATTCTCAGTCATGGTGATGATATATGGTTTTAACCCATCTAACAATTTAAATTCAAATATTTTCTGTTTTACGTAACAGTCATCTGGTTTCTTTGGTTCACACAAATCAGTCTCTTAAATGAAACTCAAGTAGAGCAAAGATTAAAACATATTTGTTACGATGAAACAGGAAGACTCAGCCCTCCACTGATGCTTCTAAATTGTGTGCAAAGTCAAGTCACTAATGTAATTTTACAATTTCACAATACCACAACTTGTTATTAAAAAAATGGGTTATTTAATCTCAGAGAATGGGAAAACCAGAAGATGCTGTCTTTTTCACCATGGAAAATGTCTGAAAGCAAAAGTATCCCAGTAGAAATAAACAGCCCTAATATCCCAGACTGTGGTATCCACTATTTGTCATTCAAAGGAACCAGGGGCTTTTTGAGAAATGGCTGCATCCAGATCTAAGGCAGAAAATGAACATGATTAGCTTAGGATATTTTTCATACCAGAAAGCAAAGAAGCTATCAGAGATTGATGGGGTTATGTCAAGAGGCTATCAAGGCCAACATGATAGGCCCAAAATGGGATAATTCAAGCATTAAAATGAATGACTGTAATAGTGTAAAAACATCTCATATAAAAATCTGTTCATAAAATGATACTAAAATGACTTAACTGATTGCCTCTGCAAATTACTAGGGTACTCACTAACTCTGAAAATTGACAAATAAAGGGAGATAAGCATTTGTCCTAAGTAGATGATAAAAGAAAGTTCTTTATATAAGCATATCAGCTAAAAAGATGGAAGAGGAATAACAGTATCAGAAAATCACCATTTGCTATCAGTAATTAAAATAAAGAGGGAATAATCATCAGTGACATTAAAACATTTAGATAGAAGATTTATGGAGAACTCTGTAATAGATGGATCATGCTGACAACACCTGAACCCACTGATCAATCTGTTCACTAACATTAGGACAGATATCATGTACCTCCTGATGTAATAAAACAGAAACTAAAGAACACTGCCAGCAAATTGGCCTTGACAACAAATTGAATGAAATCTCAATTTTCACGATCAATTAGTTTACAGGAAGTACTGGGGATACAAAAGGTTATAATCAGCCAAATGCCAAAATGTAGGAAAATCTATAGAAAAATGACCACTTTCAGTCAAAAAATGGCATTTAAAAAGGAGTGAGGAGGGAAGAACTGAGATATTTAAGAGATATATCAACTAATAAAATGTATAGATATATTTCTGGATTCCTATTTGAACAACCCAACTATAAAGAAGCATCTTTCAAACTAATGAATACAGAACTGGTATATTATCAGGAAATTATCATTAATTTTGTTGGGTAAAATTATAACTTTAAAAAAATAGGTACATGCTGAAGTATTCATGCTTGGATCATATAATACCAGGGAAGCTGAACAATGTAAATCTGAGTTCATTACAGTATTCACTGTATTTGTGTTATCTGAAATATTCCCTAGTAAAAATTTTATTCATAAAAATAATAAATACTATGACCAAGAAAAAAAAATCTTTATTATTTTATGCCACTGAGGTTAGAGGGTTAGTTTAGACTGAGTAGCACAACGTGACCTATCTTAATTCAGAAGCCAAGGTATTCTTTACACCATCAGCAATATATTTGGGATGCTGGTTCATTTATATTAAAGCAGAGCTGTTTACAACCCTAATACTCATGAGCTGGAATCCTCCCACCCCCAAGATACATTGCTGGCAATATGCAAACATGTCTACCAGTCTTCATGTGATAACTTCAACTCATAAGTAATTCATTTAATTTCTAAATGTAGTAAAGAATTTGGGCCTTATGATTTAGAAGGACGCTGTCCAATAAAGTTGCCAATAGTCACAGGAGGCTACTGAGCATCTTCAATGTGGTTAGTCTGAATTGAGATGTGATGTAAATGTATAATATATAATTTATAAAACTGAAATTAAAAAGAAAAAATATCTGATGCCTTAAATTGATTATATGACTCTCGATTAGATGAGGAAATGCAAATATTTTAAATATATCTGATTATATAAAATATATTGCATCTTTGTAAAATGTCCCATCATAAATATGGACAAATGTTATGCAACTAGAATATAAGGCAAAAGAAAAAAATGGTAGCAGCTAAAGTTACATCAGTGAATAGTACATACTCTTTATCTCCCTTAGATTAAATAAAAATTCAATGCAAGTTCAGACACAGCAACAAATATGGAGATATACTGAAACAATGCTATTTTTAAAAAGTGAATGAAATCAGGGCTATTTTCTGGGCTTTCACATAGGCTACATACCTTCAGTAGATATTTCTTATCAAGTACAGTCAAGTATGTATTTGCTTGGATTAAATGAGTAAAAGTTTACATTACACTTTTGAGTTTTAGGCAAATGCTTGAAATTAGGCTACATAGTGCTGACCAAGAGGTTTTGTGTTAATAAAGATTAGAGAAGATCAATAGAACATCAACCTTGGACCCAAAGCATCAACCTTGAACTACATCTAGGCATCTGTTACATTGCAATCATACATCGTTAAGCAAAGAGGTGCTCCTGAAATGCTTTTCTTACAACCTTTGCAAAGCATATTAGGTTATAATCCAAGCACTTTGGGAAGCTGAGGCGGGTGGATCACCTGAGGTCAGGAGTTTGGGCCCAGCCTGGCCAATATTTGATTGTGAAACCCTGCCTGTATTAAACATACAAAAATGAGCTGTGTGTGGTTGCACACACCTGTAGTCCCAGCTACTCTCAGGAAGCTGAGGCAGGAGAATCGCTTGAATCTGGGAGACAGAGGTTGCAGTGAGTCGAGATTGTGCCACTGCACTCCAGCCTGGGAGACAGCAAGACTCTGTCTTGAAAAAAAAAATAAAATAAATAAAATGCTTCTCTTACAACTTTTTAAAAATACATATTTATTTGAAAACCACTTTTTTTATTCTTGAGTGAAAAAAAGCTAAATTTTAATTAAAGCCCCTATGTATATAACTTCCAATTTAATGTTTCAAATAATAGGAGTCAGTGGCAGAAGGTAAAAGGTACAAAAATGAATCTTAGATTTGAAAAAGTAAAGGCCAAGTAAAAGAAAGAAATGAAATAATGTCTATCCCTTTGACTGAAGGCAACAACGCTGCAGCTGAACAATCAAATCCACCTCTCCTGCAACCAAGACATAATAAAAAAGAATCAGAGCTTCTAATTACTAATTTTGCTTCTTATATCTCAGTAAAAGGAGATGGGTCCTATGGAGTTTCATTATTTTTATTTTTTTACCATTAGAGTGTATTTCCCATTTAAAATGAGAAAAAACATCTTTGTGACACAGAGGGAAGCTGTGTGAATTTTCATAGTCGTTTCTAAGGTCTAATATATAAACAATTATCAATGGTGCAGATTTTCAGGCAAAGACATTTAATATAAAAAGCAAACTATTTTCAGTTAACATTTACTATGCAGAACATTTACTCCATCTTGTGGAGGCAAAGGGTATAATTATTAAGGATTTAAAAACTCCAAAGACCTTCAAAAGTAGCAGGTTTAACAACAAAAATTTGTGATTATCATTTATGACATCTCAGTTATAGTTTGTTCACAACCAGAAACTGCATTAAAATCAATGAATAGAATTAAGTAACTTAAGTTGTACAGTTAATGATAACCAACCTCTTCAAAACTGCCAACTTTTTATATAAAGAATAAACAAAAACAACTTTACCATCTACTTTCACCACCTTTAATTTTTAAAAGGATATTGCAAATAGTAGGAAATAAAAACTAGGATAAAGGCTAGTATAAAAACACATTTCATAATCCTTTTTATTCTCATCTCATTCTGAAACAATGAAAACTGTATCAAGGATTAGTAGTATCCTTGTATGGTTTTAGAGAATCTCTGCCCTAAGTTATGTTTCCCAATTTTCTCTTCTGACAATGGAGACTGAATCTACTCTTTTTATGTTGCCATTATTTGTACATGTGTCTTACTGCCTGTATTAAAGCACCCTGTACTTTAAATTTCCTCCATCCAAGGGAGTCAAGAGGGAGCCCAGGGACTCTTAAAGTTCAAAAATTGGAAAGGATCTCTAGACAATTAGGTGCTCTAGATAGCCTTCACACCACCACTGGCAGGTGTGATGAAGTACCCATGATCCGTATGCTTATTAAGATGCTCGCCCCTTGCTCCCACCCAACAGTAAGGGTCCTATCGACCAAATATGATTTGAGACTACCGATAGTATCTCATTACGCCCATGAATCCCCGTACAGCTCTTTAACTTCCAACCCCACTCAGACCCCATTTCCTATTCTTACCCTACTCCCGAAATTCTGTTATCACTTCTGGAACTCATACTCAGGCATCAGCAAAATCTCCTGTTCTGAACATTCTAAGCTTTCCCCTTTCTTTCATTGCTCTAATTGAACTCCAACTGGCTAACCCCTGCAGCCTTCTCAAAAGGGAACCTCATTTTGTGTTTTTTTTTTCTCTAACCTCTCACAGCTCATACCACTGAACCTGAGACTGGGATTAGTTGTCTTCCTTGCTGCTCCCAGACTCTTTACTTGCCCTCTTTCCTAAAACTACTCTAGCTTTGAAACTCATGTCATCAGCCTGTAACCATGGTTCTCAATCAGGCAATTTTGCTCCTTTCTGCCACCTGGAGTATAACTGGTGATGTGTGAAGACATTCTAGTTGTCACAACCAAGGGAGTTCTCCTGGCACCTCAAGAGTCAAGGCCAGGAATGATGTTAAACATCCGACGGGCCGGGCACGGTGGCTCAAGCCTGTAATCCCAGCATTTTGGGAGGCCGAGGTGGGTGGGTGGATCACGAGGTCAAGAGATTGAGACCATCCTGGTCAACATGGTGAAACCCCGTCTCTACTAAAAATACAAAACATTAGCTGGGCATGGTGGCACGTGCCTGTAATCCCAGCTACTCAGGAGGTTGAGGCAGGAGAATTGACTGAACCCAGGAGGCGGAGGTTGCGGTGAGCCGAGATCGCGCCACTGCACTCCAGCCTGGGTAACAAGAGCGAAACTCCGTCTCAAAACAAACAAACAAACAAATAAACAAAAAAATCTGACAATGCCCAGGACAGCTCCCCCTACACCCCAACGAAGAATGATCCAGTCCAAAACGTCATTAATGCCAATATTGAGAAATCCTGGTCTACACTGCTTCACTAATGCCACCTATAGGACACTCATCTCCTGCATCCTTAACTTTGTTCTTTTGATCATGTCCATTAGTACACAACCATGTTGTAATTTCCCTCATTTAAAAATATGTCTGGGCACAGTAGCTCATGCTTGTAATCTCAGCACTTTGGGAGGCTGAGGTGGGCAGATCACCTGAGGTCAGGAGTTTGAGACCACCTTGGCCAACATGGCAAAGCCCTGTCTCTACTAAAAATACAAAAATCAGCAGGGCGTAGTGGCGCACATCTGTAATACCAGCTACTTGGGAAGCTGAGGCAGAAGAATCACTTGGACCCAGGAGACAGAGGTTGCAGTGAGCCAATATCACACCACTGCACTCCAGCGTGGGTGACAGGGAGACTTTGTCTAAAAAAAAAGTTCTGACCTCATATCCCCCTTCCAGAAATTCTCCCTTTTCTCAGCTCTGCTTTACAGGAAAACTTCACTCCCTTATGTTTCTCTTTCCAATCTCTTTTAAACCCACTTCAGTGTTTTGCCCCATATTATGAAAACTGTTTTTGCCCAAGTTCCTCATGACCTTGACATTGTCACAAGTAATGGTGACTTATTAGTCCTCAGTTGCTCTCCACTTCCTTTTTGAAACACGTAATTCACTAGCTTCAAAAAAAAAAAAACAACACAGATCTAGTTCTCATATCTCACTGGCTGCTCTTTATTCATCAACCTGACCTCTGAATGTTGAAGTGCCTCAGAGTTCAGTTCTCAGACCTCTTCTGTTTTCTATCTAGACTCATTCCCTTGGTGATCTCATCTTGTTTCTTGGCTTTAAACACCAACAATATATGGACTACCTCTAAATTTACTTCCCTAAACCAGACTTTTTTTCCTGAACTCCAGACTTAACTACCTACTTAACATTTACATTTTCATATGTTAATGGACACCTCACTTTACTGATTTTTTTGGGGGACAGGGGTCTTTACTGTTACCCAGGCTGGAGCAGTGGGTAGTCACAGTGGTTTGATCACAGTTCATTGTAGCCTCAACCTGCTGGGGATCAAGCGGTCCTCCCACCTCAGTCTCCTGAGTAGGTGTGCCATCACACCTCACTAATTTTTATTTTTTTTTAAAGATGGTGTTTCCTTATGTTGCCAAGTTGGTCTTGAACTCCAGGGCCCAAGTGATCCTCCCACCTCCCAAAGTGCTGAGATTACAGGTATCGGCCACCAAGCCTGGCTGGCATCTCACATTTAACATATCCAAAGCTAAACATCTGAACTTCCCTGGGGAAACTGCTTCTTCCATCCCACTAAACAACAACATCTTGCCATTTACAAAGGCTAAAACCTTGGAGCAATCCTTGATGAATTCTCTCTCTCTCCGTCTAACTCGCACAACTAACTCATCAGCAAATCCTCTACTCTACAGTCAGTATAAAATCACAGCCCTCAACATTTCTGTCCTGGTATAAGCTGCTATCATCTCAGCTAAGATAACTGCAATAGCCTCCTAACCAATCTCCTTGTTATTCCTATGCCCCCAAGGAGTCCATTTTCAACATAACAGTCTTAAAACGAATACCAGAATCCCACGTGGTTCCCCATTTCCCTCAAATTAAAATCAATGTCCTTTCAATGTCCTTTATTTTGGGAACCAGACCAACCTCATACATGGGTGTCCTTAGTCCCGTTGGCGACGCGGGATTGAGAAAAGGAAATAAAGACGCAGACACAAGAGTACAATTTACAGCACGGGTCCAGGGGACAAACACAAGTGTGGAAAACGCGTTAGCCCGAGCTCTGGGCTCCAAACACTTTTATTATGTGCACAATCACATTGATCTTATGGGCATGGAAGGGGAGGGTAAAGGAGTAGGTAAGATAGCCAGTGTGCGGAGAGCACTTGAGATCTTTCTAAAACATGCTAAACTAGTACACTGAGCATTTAACAGCACTTGAGATCCTTCTAAGACATGCTGAACTAGTACTCTGAGTTTACCACCAATTGTTACCAGGGTGCAGCTCTATCAGAAGTATAGCAGATGAGGAACCATCTCGTCTGACCATACCCAATGCATCAAGGGGCTTTTAACTCCGGAGCACTGAGGACATAGAGCAATTAGAATCACTCCATATTCCGAGAACCTAGGCAGAGCCTGAGGTGTTCCATGATCTCTGGCCTGCAAGGCTTTTCTCCTCCTTGCCAGCTCCCATCTGCAAAGACCCTCCCGGATCTAGTGAGCAGAGGTCGCCTCCTTTCTCAGAGATCTTTCCATAAGCCCTCTTTTCGAGGCCCTCATTCAGACTCCATGTTGAGAAGGCATTTGTGGGACTAGAGCAGTATTCCCTGTTCTGCAACCACCCTGAGGTGCTCCCCAGTGTTACTACTGCACTTTCGGATGGTCTTTACCTTAGGCCTCCTGTTGCTGCTTGATTTCTAATTAACTGCACCAATAATATAGTTCAGGTCAGTGTATAAACTTCAGTGTACTGTGAGCCAATCAAGCTTATAACTATTTAGGTAGAATTAACATAGGTCTCCCCTGGCCATCTTGACCCACACTTTATAATCAAGATATGATTATATACTATAATCCCTAGAGTCCTGTATTATATTGCTTCCTATGTCCTATTTAACCTTTTATCCTGCTGCTCTCTTCCTGCCTCACTTCATTGTGGCCACTGGCTGCCTTGCCATTTTTCAAACATATCAGGCATCCGTCTGCTTATGTTCTTTTCCATATAGCTATATGATTCACGACCTTACCTCCTTTAGATCTTTACTCAAATGTCACTTTATCAGTGAGGTCTTCCCTGTTTTAAAATTTCACTCTTGTTCTCTATTATCTACTTCACTGTCCTTCAGAAGCACTCCACCTTTTGAAATGCTGCAAGTTTTGTTTATTACCTGTTTTCCCTACTAGAATGTAAGGTCTAGAAAGACAGAAAGCTATTGTTTTTGTTACTATTGAGGCCAGGGTTTAGAAATTGTGTTAAAGAGTAGGCACTCAAATATTGGTAGAACTGAATTCCTCCTCTCCAGCCTCTTGATCTCCTAAGACCAGCTTCCATGTTCTACTACTCAGGGTTTAACTGAGAGTCCCTTTGATTCTTCTTGCCTTCTCTACTGAATTAAAGTTGACTGCTATTACTTTGACACTCATCCTAGAGTCATGGCATAACTCTAAATCTGATTTATTTAAATAAACACTTTAAAGCTAATAACCAGAGTTTAAAGAAATAAACCAAATCATGGATTGCGTATCTTTCATTTCTTTTATTTATTTTTCAGACTAGGTCTTGCTCTGTCACCCAGCTGGAGTGCAGTGGCACAATCTTGGCTCACTGCAATCTCTGCCTCCTGGGTTCAAGCAGTTCTCAAGCCTAAGCCACCTGAGTAGTTGAGATTACAGGCGTGTTTCACCACACCCCGATAATTTTTGTATTTTTAGTAGAGATTGAGTTTTGCCATGTTGGCCAGGCTGGTCTCAAACTCCTGGCCTCATGTGAGCCACCTGCCTTGACCTTCCAAAGTGCTGGGATTATAGGACTGAGCCACTACACTCATTTCCTGTTTATATGACATACCTTTACAATCATGATATGATTATACAGTATAATCCCTAGAGTCCTGAGCTAGAAATTAGTAAACTAGAGTGTTAGTTTTAACAAAGCCAATGATTTGAGTTCAAATATTTTAACTTCTATCTATCAAATAGAGACTATTCTGGCCCTATTACATAGTGTCTCATAGAGAAATTTGTGTACATATGTTCCTTCCATTGCCTTTGAAAACTGGAGCTGTTGTATTCACCTGCTAACACAGTATTTAGTAGCTAAATTTATACATGCATGAATACAAATTTTTGTTATAAGCATAAAATCAGATATGTGCAATTACTTCAGAAAACATGGTCTAACATAAAAAAAAAATATATATATATATTTTTAAGCCATGAAATGAGGTTTAATTGATTCCCAGAGAAAATGGAGAAATTACAGCTTTTCACCTAAGGGAGAACACTTTTATTTACTTATTCAGTTTGAAAATTAAAAATTAAACAAGATAGTTCATTTTCTTCAACTGTTTTCTTTTCCATCATGGCCAGAAATACCACAACTTTATCCAATATAAAGATCATAAATGAAACTTTAAACTTCAGTGCATCACTATTTTCCAGCATCCAGAACCAGTACCATCACTTGATTTGTTCACAGGTTTTAGTTCCATCCTTCTCATTTTTATTTCTGTAGCCATGATGTTAATTTGAAATTAAGGGGAACACTGCATGTTACTATATTTCAGTAATAAATGCTATATTTAGTCTCTTACCAGTACGTCATGCACCAATGCTTGATATGTCCAAGTATGATGTAAAGGAGTTGCCAAATCTATGTTTCTGTCAACAAGGACTAATAAGGGCCTTTGGAAGCTGTAAATAGATTTTTAAAAAAAATTATGTAACTCTTGATACTAGTGTATACATCTAAAATATTCTAATACTTTTCCAGTATATACCACTTTGATATGAATAATAGTATGCTAATATTGACAATTCATAATACTTTGTTTTTTAGTATATGTGCTGTGGAAGCAAGCACCACAATACTTTGCTATTTGTTGAGACAGAGTCTTGCTCTGTCACCCAGGCTGGAGAGCAGTAGTGCAAACACAGCTAACTGCATCCTTGAACTCCTGGGCTCAAGCAATCCTCCCACCTCAGCTTCTGGAGTAGCTGGAACTACAAGCATGCACCACCACACCTGGTTAATTTTTAAATATTTTTATAGAGATGGGGGAGGCTGGCTTTTTAAAAACAAATTAAACATGGTCATGCAATTATAGTAATGCTTTGGAGGACTTAGAGCTTGTGTATGATGCCAGATTATAAATGTTACTTAGGAAACTTTTTGTTTTTGAGACTCTGTCACCCAGGCTGGAGTGTAGTGGCACAATCACAGCTCACTGCAGCCTTCACCTCCCATGCTCAAGTAATCCTCCCACCTCAGCCTCCCAATTAGCTGAGACTACAGGTGTGCATCACCACTCTTGGCCAATTTTTAAATTTCTTTGTAGAGACAGGGGCATCTAACTACATTGCCCAGTCTGGTCTTGGACTCCTAGGCTCAAGTGATCCTCCCACCTTGGCCTCCCAAAGTATTGGGATTATAGGCGTGAGGCATCATGCCTGGCCAGGAAACTTTCTTAAAGGAAAAAAAAATCTATATAAATATTTCTATAGAATAATTTTTGTAGTTAGCAAAATAGTAAGCTTCTACTCAGATGTTTTTGATATTTTTGAAAAAGGCAATAAGGAACAGTTATTGTCAGCTTCAGGGAAAACAAAGAGAGTAGGAGCTTATAAATTTACACAAATATTTGACAGCTTCATAAATTTCATTTTTTTTTTCTATAAAAAGCAGACCCTGGAGAATAGCCTCAAAAAAACTCTATACCACAATAATATACAAAATGAAAACATAATGCCATAATGGTACCTGATTATATTATTATTTCCTTAACAGAGAAGGCATATAACACCTCATGTACTGTTTAACTCCATTATTACAATTTAGATGTGAAATAAACTACCACCAAAAGCAAACTGAGGCACAAAGTTATTTGGTTACCATGTCTCTACAGAAGTTTTAGAGATCTGCTTTAGAGGCACTATGATATCAGGAATACCCATCACTTTTCAAAAGGCTTCACTATCTGATTATATATTTCCTTTTGCAATAGTATTTTGTAACTCATTATACTCTTCTGGGTACAGGACAGTGAATTTTCTAACTGGACTGACTCTGGGATAAAAAGTCAGAGTGGCACCCTCACAATTTACTATGATTTATTACACCAGAGCTAGATGGAAAGTAAGGGAGGATTGCCTGCTGCAGGGTTTCTTAATCCTAGCACTACTGACATTTGGGGCTGGATAATTCTTCATTATAGGGGGTTGTAGTGTGCATTATAGGATGTTTAGCAGCATCCTACAATGTACACTACAAGATTCTAGTAACACCTACCAGTTAAGACAATCAAACCTGTCTTTAGACAGTACCAAATGGCTATGGGGGGCAAAAACTGCCCTTAGTTGAAAATCACTAGCCTATGGTTAGATTCAAAAGTATTTAACAGCAGTCCAGCAAGGTTGTGACCACTAATTAAAATAATTATGAAATATATATCCAACAAGTTGAGAAATAAGATACTATGATAATGTGAACAAATTAAAAAAATTATCCAAATAAAACAGTGCCTTTATATTGGTTTCTAAGGCCTATACCAGAGCACTATAAAAAGGGAACTATTAAGTAAGGTATGACACAGTAGTTGGTTCTGTTAATAAAAAAAAAAGAGGCCGGGCGCGGTGGCTCAAGCCTGTAATCCCAGCACTTTGGGAGGCCGAGGCGGGTGGATCACAAGGTTGAGAGATCAAGACCATCCTGATCAACATGGTGAAACCTCGTCTCTACTAAAAATACAGAAAATTAGCTGGGCATGGTGGCGCGTGCCTGTAATCCCAGCTACTCAGGAGGCTGAGGCAGGAGAATTGCCTGAACCCAGGAGGCGGAGTTTGCGGTGAGCCGAGATCGCGCCATTGCACTCCAGCCTGGGTAACAAGAGCAAAACTCCATCTCAAAAAAAAAAAAAAAAAAAAAAAAAAAAAGATTGGGTGAAAAGTTGATGATGCTTTTCTTCTACCTAATGAGAAACATTTTAAAGAATATTTAAGACCAGCAATGAAATCACAGATCCATTTAAAATAATGTGGAAACTTAGACAGTTAACCAGACAATTGAAACACAGTGTTGGCATCAACTCCAAATTATACGAGTAGTTTATAAGGCTGTAGGAGATACCAAATCGACTTGAAATGAAGTCTACTGAAGGTTATTATGAAATTATTATTCCTAGTGGGCAGTTATTTTTCTGGGCATCGATCTATTCTCACAGGCTTTATTTATTAATTCATCTAAACTGGGATTAATAATTAATTTTACAGAATATCATCTCTTCCTCTTTAAACAATTCTCAGCCATTTGAGTGGGTTTCTTTACTTCTTTACTCCATTACTATTAACAACCAAAAGTTATACTATAATGTATAGGGTTTTTTAGTATTTCTATTTAATAATAAACAGCCAAAAACTTTCACATTCCCTACTCATGCTAGAAATGCTAACGATAATAAAATGTTTTGTAAGTTTAGGCTATTAGTATTTCAGTATAAAATGAAAATTAGGTTAATAAAGGTAGAAACAGATACAAATATCACAAGTTTTTCTCTCTGTGAAAAATTACCAAGCTGTTTAAGGATAACTGAAAGAAAGCTTTGGCTTCCAACCTTCAAAACCTTATACACAGAAAAATTTCTCTTATATATAAAATGTTTAGAAATTTCTATCAAAAGAAGGTAAATTGAATAAAATATTCCATTTGTATTTTAAGAACAATTTGAGTCAAAACCCTGATCCTGAGTAGCTCATTAAAAAGAACAAATTTCAATTACAAGGATAAGAGTGGTCTATCAGCCAAGAAAAAAACAAACAAAAAAAAAACTACAAATATTTTTAAGTCTTATATTTACTAATAGTAATACCTGAATTGGCCAGCTCCAAGTGTATCACCTGTAAAAAGACTGTTTCTTGCATCTCTTAGATTTTCTCGAAGTTTCTTATCTAGTTTCTAAAAAATAAAATTTTATGTGAACTCTTAAAGAACAGTTTCATATGACTCTATGGAGGTATATTCATAACGGGTTTTTAGTTTCACAACAAAGAAACCTGGAATTTATTTACAAATAGCCAAACTAAAATCTAAATGTTTTAGCCCCTTCTTACCACTTTGATATCATCATAATGTGGACTTAAAAAAGATCAATACCTTTTCTTCTGTGACTCAGGCCTTATGTCACTAGTAAGTACTTATTGTTGACTCATTTTACTTTGGCATGGGAAATGGTTTGCAGTAATGACCCACACTCTTTTTCCAAGCATGACTGTTTTACCAACAAAGATGTTTATATGGAGAAAATGTTGAGTTGGGTGGGCAGGAGTGAACAAAGTAGTGGGGGTACAAGTAGCCTCAAAAGAAAAATGGAACATGTGAAAGAAAGCAGTCTTCCACCAGTCAGTAATTCACTTGGGCTAATAAAGCTCCAAAATACCTCCTTCTTTTTTAGTAATTCTGTAATTTCTCTAATCCCTTACTCATTTTTTAATCTTTAAAGCAAATTTATGAATACTTACTTTATACTCAATATTTTACTTCAGTGTAGTGGGACAGCAAAAAGCACTTCATTTAAAAAATGGCTATGATTAGTAATAAATATTTGCTAAATGAAGTTATAGGTTAACTAACCTGGGGGATCATATAAGTGTAAAATACTGCTTGGAGAGACAAAGTTAAATAAGGAATATACATTGTAGTTAAAAAAAATAGGACTGGAAAAGCGCACTGGCGTAAATAATTTTACTTTCTCATGTGAAAATAACAATAATTACTTTTTATATTTGGTGGAATCTCAATGTAATAAAACAAAAATATTTGCTATTGGTACTTACAACCAAGCAATTATATATTTAAATATTAACAAAACACTTGCATTACTTGTGGGAAAACAATTCACACACAGTTATTTATCTCCACATGATATCTGCATGAACTTACCACTGCTACCATTTCTGCTGCTGTTCCTCTTGAACATCTGATTATAGGAACAGCACCTATTTTAACAATAAATGTTAGAAATGATCTTGGCTCTTAATTAAAATAGATACGTATAAAATACATCAGCATCAAAAATAACAGATACGATACATGTATACAATTTCACATTATACATATAAAATAATTTTATTTTTCCACTTTTAATTTAAAAAATTAAGAAATACATTTCGGAGGTACAAGTACAGGTTTCTTGTACAATTTGCATTTGAATTCTCTGTATGTCTAAACATTTGTGCAAATCTTAGACTATACATGGTAGCTCTTTCTTAATTTTTTTATGATGTAGAGATTTTATTAATCTAATGTGAAGAACATTTTAACAAAAAGGTTTTAAGTGTCTAAAAAAATTAAAATTGCAACTAGCCTTCTAAACTGATCCATTACTAATAGTAAAACACAAAATCATATATTAGACACTAAACAGAAGTTAATTCTAAGTAATTTTAGATGATGTAACATTTTGAATCAAGAAAACCAGAAGTTGTTTCTTTGAAAGAATAAACTAGATAGGTAGACCACTAGAGTTAGGTTAACAAAGAAAAAAAGAGGGACAATCCAAATAAACACAACGGGAAATGTCAAGGGTAACATTACCACCGACCCCACAGAAATATAAAAAAACCCTGAAAGACTACAAACACCTCTATGCACACAAACTAGAAAACCTAAAAGAAATGAATAAATTTCTGGAAACATACAACCTGCCAAGACTTAACAGGAAGAAACCGAAGTCCTGGAATAACAAATTCCAAAACTGAACCAGTAATAAAAAACCTACAAACCAGAAAAAGCCCTGGACCAGATGGATTCACAGCCAAATTCTAACAGATGTACAAAAAAGAGCTGGTGGTACTAATACTACTGACACTATTCCAAGAAATCGAGGAGGAGGGACTCCCCATTCACAACAGCCTCAAAAAGAATAAAATACCTAGGAATACAGCTAATTAGAGAAGTAAAAGAGTTCTACAAGAACTACAAAACACTGCTCAAAGAAACCAGAGATGACACAAACTGAAGAACATTCCATGTTCATGGATAAGAAAAAGCAATATTAAAAGTGCCATACTGCCAAAGCAATTTATAAATTAAGTGCTATTTCTATCAAACTACCAATGCCATTTTTCACAAAATTTGAAAAAACTATTCTAAAAGTCACAGAGAATCAAAAAGAACCTGACTAGCCAAAGCAATCCTAAGCAAAAAGAACAAAGCTGGGAGCATTACACAACCTGACTTCAAAATATACTACTACACAGCTTTTACTATAGTAACCAAAACAGCATGGTGCAAAAACAGATACACAGACCAATGGAACTAGTTAGAGAACCCAGAAATAAAGCCACACACCTACAACCATCTGCTCTTCGACAATGTTCACAAAAACAAGCAATAGAAAAAGAACTCCCTATTCAGCAAGCAGTGCTGGGATAACTGGTCAGCTATACACAGAAGATTAAAACTGGACCCCTTCCTTTCACTGTATACAAAAACCAACTCAAAATGGACTAAAAACTTAAATGTAAGACCTAAAATTATAAAAATCCTACAAGAAAACCTAGATACCATTCTGAACACAGGCCTTGGCAAAGATTTCATGCTAAGTTTCCAAAAACAATTACCAGAAAAACAAAAACAGGCAAATGGGACCTAATTAAACCTAAAGGCTTCTGCACAGCAAAAGAAACTATCAGCAAAGTGAATGGAAAACCTACAGAATAGGAGAAAGTATTTGCAAACTATGCATCCAACAAAAGTCTAATATATGGAATTTATAAGAAACTTAAATCAATAAGCAAAAACAAACAACCCCATTAAACAATGGGCAAAGGACATGAACAGACACTTCTCAGGGGAAAAAAAAAAAAAAAGGATATATGTGGCCAGCAAGCATATGAAAAGATGCTCAACATCACTAATCATTAGAGAAATGAAAATCAAAACTACCATGAGATACCATCACACACCAGTCAGAATGTCTATTATTAAAAAGTCAAAAAATAGGCCAGGCGCGGTGGCTCAAGCCTGTAATCCCAGCACTTTGGGAGGCCAAGGCGGGTGGATCACGAGGTCAAGAGATCGAGACCATCCCGGTCAACATAGTGAAACCCCGTCTCTACTAAAAATACAAAAAAATTAGCTGGGCATGGTGGCTCATGCCTGTAATCCCAGCTACTCAGGAGGCTGAGGCAGGAGAATTGCCTGAACCCAGGAGGTGGAGGTTGAGGTGAGCCGAGATCGTGCCATTGCACTCCAGCCTGGGTAACAACGCGAAACTCTGTCTCAAAAAAAAAAAAAAAAAAAAAAAAAAGTCAAAAAATAACAGATGCTGGTGAGGTTGCAGAGGAAGGGAACACTTATTGTTGGTGGGAATGTAAATTAGTTCAGCTGCTGTGGAAAGCAGTTTGAAGATTTCTCAAAGAACTTACAACAGAACTACCATTAAACTCAGCAATCCCATTACTGGGTATATAGCCAAAGGAATATAAATCATTCTACCAAAAAGACACATTCACCCATATATTCATTGTAGTAATATTCACAATAGCAAAGACATGGAATCAATCTAGATGCCTATCAAGGGTAGACTGGATAAAGAATTTGTGATATACATACATCATGGAATATACAGAGTCATAAAAAAATGAAATCATATGCTTTGCAGCAACACTGATGCAGCTGGAGGCCATTATTCTAAGGGAAATAACAGGAACAGAAAACAAAATACCCCATGTTCTCACTTGTAAGTGGGAGCTAAACAAAAAGAAAAGACACAAAGATTAGAACAGCATATACTGGGGCCTACATGAGTGGAGAGGATGAGGGTCAAAAAAACTACCTATCAGGAAACATGCCCATGACCTAGGCGACAAATTCATTTGTATACCAAACCCCAGTGATACACAATTTACACTTGTAACAAACCTGCACATGTAATCCCCGAACCTAAAAGCTGACAATAAGAAAAACAAGATTAAAAATGAAATTTGAAAGTTTAGGTAGATTAGTATTATATACAGAGTTAGTGTTTTCTGGAGCCTTGGGTATCTGAAATTAATAGTTATCAAACATTTATCTATTTAGAAGTATGTTTAAAATTTTTCATAATATTAAAAGAAAATTAACAGGCACATAGGTGAAGTCACCACCAAACCATTCAAATAATATATTAGAAAATTATGATTACTAAAGGCATCTAAAATGACAACTCAATAGATCTGTTAAACGTTAACTCAAGAGAACCACATCAAGTTATTAGAAGAATGGTTTTTCCATACTGCTGAATACATATTTTACTCCACTAGAGAGCCTCTAGAGATCCAGGTGAGAAAGAATCACATTACAGTATAATACATTAAAATGACTTGTAAAATTATTAATTTACTTTGAAGACTAACCAGAAAGACTGGAAAACTTACCCAGAGTAACAAAAAAGCAGAAGAGGCTGTCAACTATAGTGTCCATAACAGTTTCCATTTCTGTGTCTGTAATATCTGGCCTGTTAATGGCTAAAATGACATACGGAAAGGAGAAAATATTGACCCAAACTTACGCCTTATCTTTATGAAACTCCTAAAATGATTACCAAACTCTTAATTGATATACAATAAAACTCAACAATTTTTTTTTTTTTCTGAGAAAGGATCTTGCTCTGTCATCCAGGAGAGAGTACAGAGGCATAATCACAACTTACTGCAGCCTCAACCTCTTGGGCTCAAACGATCCTCCCATCTCAGCCTTCAGAGTAGCTGGGACCACAGGCACATGCCACCATGCCCTGCCGATTAAAAAAAATTTTTTTATGGAGATGGGTCTCCCTATGTTGCCCAGGCTGGTCTTAAACTCCTAAGCTCAAGCCATCCTCCTACCTTGGCCTCCCAAAGGGTTGGGATTATAGGCATGAGCCACTACACCCTGCCTGCTTTAAACTTCTTTTAAGTGAAAGAATATCTGTTAAAAATTATACCACCTCAAAGAGTTTAAAAAAAGAAAATACCACAACAAACTACCCTAATATCAGATATTAGGAGACTACTAGTAAGAAAAACAACTCTACAATGTAAACTTACAAAATTTTTGCCACAGGAAACAGGAAAATAAGTATCATATTCCATAGTTTTATTATAAACACTAGATGGCCTCAAGAAACTATTGATTCTGTTACCCAATTACTGCCAGAAAATGAATGCAAATCAATTATGGCAAAACCAACATTACGTATCATTTTCCTTATATTAAGTTGTATAAATTTCTTTTCTAATCTACAAGAGTGTACATAAGTAGGTCCCAAATTTTATTGACTATAAGAATCACCCAGGGATATGCAGAAAAATTCTCTGGAAGTTTTAAAAAATTAAAGATTCTTATCCCTTTCCTTTAGGAATTCTGTATGGATAAAAATCCTAAAAAACCTATGATTTTGATGCTCAGCACAGTGGCTCATGCCTGTAATCCTAGCACTTTGGGAGGCGGATGCAGGCTGATCACCTGAGGTCAGGAATTTGAGACTAGCCTGGCCATCATGGTGAAACCCAGTCTCTACTGAAAATATAAAAATTAGCCAGGTGTGGTAACACACACCTATAATCCCAGCTACTCAGGAGGCTGAAGCAGGAGAATTGTTTGAACCTGGGATAGAGAGGTTTCAGTGAGCTGAGATCATGCCACCGCACTGTAGCCTGGGCGACAGTAAGACTGTGTCTCCAAAAAAAAGAAAAAAAAAAGAAAAAAAGAAAACCGCTATAATTTTGACAAGCACCTCAGGCAATTCTAATGCAAATGGGCCTTGGGGCCTGCACTTTAAGAAACATTTCTGTGAAGACTGTTTTTGACAAAGATGTTGACTTACTTATATTCCTCTCCCACAATATCAAGCCCAGTGTCTGATAAAGTCGACGAATAACTATATGTTGAAAGACTGTCTAAACTATTATCTACAAAGTATTTTTTAATGTCCCAATATACTGAAAGTGAAAACACATATAAAATTTAATACCACTTGTGGAGCGTAAGAAAGCAAATTCAACTGGATATCTCGAAGTATCTAAAGAAAGCGCAGTCCACCCAGATAACACATAAATAATAAAAGAATTCAATCAGGCTACACAGAATCCAGAAGAAGGAAATGGGCCATTACTCCGATGTTGCAAATACCATCTATCTCAATCAGATGAAAGAAATTAAAGGACACAATCTGCATCATGTACATTCTGGGGATATCAATTCAAGGAAATATATCCAATTCATTTAATTAATTGGTGTCACAAGTGATTTGTAGACACTTCATACCTTTTAGTTAAATCTCTAGTATATTTTTGTTAATAACTGGCACTAGAAAAATCTACAAGGAAGCATCCAGTCCTTGAGTCCTATACCCTAGTTCCACAGCTCTGAATGAAAAATAACCCTAACAGTCACAAATTGCTAATCGATAACTTCAACTTGAGATAACAGCTTGCTTTGTTTGAGATAGCAGCCTTAGTTTGACCGTGATAATATATCTTCTTGCTCCCAATCGATGGAAAGTTTAGAATAAAAAAGATTTGCAAATCAATACCATGGTATTAATATAATCATGTTAAGGAATATTTAAAATTTTTAAAGCACTTGCAACATTTGAGACAATTAGGCATATAATTACATAATGATAAAGAATGTTATCTCTGGAGTGAAACTGCCTGTGTTTAGTAAGCCGGCTTTACCATTTCCTCATCAAGTTACATAATAGCTATGTCTCTATTTTCTCATCTTGAAAATGGAACTAATTTCTACTTCATAAAGTTATTCTGAGTTGTAAATTAACTTATATTGTAATGTGCTTAAAACACTGATTGGCATAGAGCAAGCTATGACTATTATCATCATTGAGAATCTGGGTGATTAGCCATGTGATTACACTTTAAAATTTGTAATTAATCTCAAACATGTGTTCTTTACAAGAAGCTGGCAGGTATAAAAAATATAACTAAACTTATAAGTAGATGAATATTTAACAAATTTTACACTCATTACAAATTTAATTATTTTTAAAGAATTAATTAACTACTTGGGTAGGTTTTGCTTGTTAGAATTATAAACTTGTCTGGTCTGGTATATGAAATACAGTACCAAAAAAAACCCACTTGATATTCTAAATTTATTAATAAAATTTTAAATGTTTAAGGGAATTTTACACACTAAATTTTCTGATTAAGCTTGTTAAATGGGACTGATTATGAGAATTTAGTCTGTTCAATATGAGTTAATCCATCAAGAATAAAGAGGCTTGTTTTTACTTTACCAGATTTATAAACAATATAACAAAATTCATATTCAATTTAAAAAGGCTTAAGGAAAACTAGACTTTAAAACGTGTAACTTAAATAAGCTGCCAATTCATTTAAAATGCAACTGTTAATAGATTTCTGTGAATAATAACCATTGTCAAAAATCTCTCACATGAACAAGTCAGCAAACACTTATACCCTTTCAGGAATTTCCACAAGAACATATGCCCTAGAGCTCAATGAAACCAAAAGATTCATTCTCTTCTCTCAGGGAGCTTATTAGCTGGTTCCAGTGTTTTACAAGCACAGAGGAGTAAGCTAACTTGTTCTTCTCCAAGATCAAAGTACTAGATAATTAATCTGAATTCTGCTACTAAAATATTGTCTTGCCATGAGTGAACCATTCACACAGGTTTCTCCGTGTGCTTTTAAAAAGTTTCTATAGCTCTACTGCTGTAAATGAGATGGTTTTAGAGTCCATTAAACATATTCCCTTTTTTTCTTACAGTATACCATTCATTTTGTTAACAATGAATTGCAACATTTCTATTTTTACATACCACGATATGAAACAAGCTCCTTATTTTGATTACATAATACAAACATATCATCTTCCAAAGTAATAAAGTTGAGATACTGGTCAAAAACCTAGAAAGAAAAGATAAGGTTTACAAACCAATCTTACAATATAGCCATATTGAAAGTGAATTTAGTTTGCTCTAATCTACCAATGGTAAAAATGAAAAAAAAAAAAAAAATCACAGTTATATTCAATAACTACACTTGATCATAGCCAAAAGGCCGAGAAGCGATATGTTCAATAACTAAAAAATGTACTGTATAACAACCTAATTGAGCAAGAATGAGGAGCCTTTGGGCAATAAATATGAAGGAGGAGAGTCAGATTTTCAGAAAACAAAATTTAAGTAGATATAAGAACTTAAATTGTGGTTGGGATGGGAATAGATACCAATTTCGAAGAAAATATACAATTTTAACAATCATTTTCATCACGTTTTCCCAAGAAAGTTACAGTAATTATTTTATACAAAAAACTTTTATAATAAAGTGGGGAAAAGCTTTGCCAGTTCTTTGGAAATGCAGAGTAGGAGAAAAAATAAGAGAACTATTTGAAATACACTGAATTTAGCTAACGAAATTAAGGCTGAATGAGGTGGCTTGCACCTGTAATCCCAGAGTTTTGGAAGGCTTCTGTAGGGAGACTGCCTGAGGCCAGTAACTTGAGACCAGGGTAGCATAAGAAAAAAAATTAGCTGGGTGGAATGGCACAAATCCAGGAGTTGAAGGCTGCAGCAAGCAGTGATAACACCAGTGCATTCTAGCCTGGGTAACAGAGTGAGACACTGTCTCAAAACAAAACAAGAAAACAAAAGTTGTTCCCATTATTTTATGTGAAGTTAATAAATTTTGAGCACAAACATTAAAGGCATAAGTCTCAAAAACTAATCAGAAATATTAGTGGTCTGTTTAAATCTAAGAATGAAAAATCAATAAAAAAATAGAAAGAATATGCATGGTTGTTTAGTCTTTTATTTGCCCTAGATAGTACTCCAGAATTTATAAGCATATCTTGCCTAAATTCAAGAAACACAGAATGTAACAGTATTATAACCAGAAATATATTTTACAAATTAATTTATAACTGAAGCTGAACCTGACTAAAAGGTTACTATGATGTAGAATTGCTGGTCTGAGTGAATTCTTTTTCTCTTAATATGCAACAGAGGCACTTGGATCTCAATATGCAACATGGGCACTTTGGATCCTCTCTCCTAAGTAAAAAAAGATCTGGAAGGCCAGGCACAGTGGCTCACACCTGTAATCCCAGCACTTTTGGAGGCTGAGGTGGGTGGATCATGAAGTCAGGAGTTCAAGACCAGCCTGGCCAAGATGGTGAAACTAAAAATACAAAAATTAGCTGGGCACGGTGGCAGGCACCTATAACCCCAGCTACTCAGGAGGCTGAGACAGGGAATTGTTTGAACGCGGTAGGCGAAGGCTGTAGTGAGCCAAGACTGCACCACTGTACTCCAGCTTGGGCAACAGAATGAGACTCTGTCTTTAAAAAAAAAAAAAAAAAAAACAGACATGGAAATAGTATGATGATTATAATATTACGGATAAAACAGTGTCAACATACTTTCAATACAGTTTATGACAATACAACTGTCAAATTATTTCTGAGTTGACCTAAAAAGATTATACAAATACCAGAATAAAAACTCATTCTCCTTTTTATTTCTGTCTTTCAAATCATTAAATAGTAAGTTCCTTTAGTTTGGTTTATTTTGCCCAGTTCAAGTTGAAGATAATTTATATTATTAGAACTCAAAAGTATTAAGCCTAAACATTTCTTGGGTCGTTCTGGTCATCTGTCAATTAGATATCTATGCCAACTACAGGTTTCAGAACACTGTTAAATTTTACACTGATAAAATGTCATCAACCAACCAAAACCTCTTACCTTGGCTACCTGTGTTACTGCACTAGCTGCTAATGCTGCATTTGCAATATCTTCCAGTTTACTTCTTGAAATGGCAGAAATAAAATTTAAATAATATGATTCATATAGTTGATTTCGAAGATCCTATAGATAGAATGAAAACTTCATTCTTATAGGATAGTATAAAGAAGACCATGAATACATATGTTTCAAATACTATAAGAGCAAAGTTACATTTAAAAGACAGGATATTTAAATGACAATCAAAAAAAGTATCCCAAGAGAAAAAAGCTTTGAAGAAGTACTGGCTATCTGGTTATCAGATGTAACTAAAATGTATCTTAATAAAGTTATAAAATTATAATTATATTATCAACAAAATCTCATTAATTACAATATAGTACAAAACTGCTTTCATACAGCATATCTGCAGTCTTCTTAAAATACCCAGATATGGCTAATACGGTAAAACACTTGTTATATTTGGCAGACATGACCTTCAACTGCTTTGGACATGTGATGACACAAAAAATCTTTCATTGCACACAAATTATAATTCCAATTACCAATTCTAAAACTATTTATTTTCAACTGCTCAAAAGTAGTACAATTTAAGTTATGCAAATTACTGAGTCAAATTTACTTATCTTCTTATACTTTTAGCAAATATATATATAAATAACCATATTTCCTCAAATCTAAGATGTCACTGACTGTAACAGGCACCATCACTTTATGTAACACTAAGAATTAATCATGCAAATAAAATTTTGTGACATAGGGATCAATTTTAAAATGTACCTGATTTCAGAGATGTTAAAATGTGAAAAACTGGGGTTGGAGCCTTTGTGAGGAAGGTGATAAGAGTTGTGGTTCAATCAAGTGCAAGATATTATGCATAAGGATTGAGAAACAAGTTAATATGTTCGGGATACTGGGAACCATGTTTTTCACTCTAAGGAGTTACAAAATTTGTAAAGAGAAAAGGGCAATGCTAGAGTGAATCCTGTGTTGCTGAGCTGAAATATTTTTGGAGGTTATCTATTTATTTGGATAGGTGGGGAGAAGACAGGGAGAAATGAAGAAATAAATATAGACATAAAAGTGCATGTACAAATACATACATACGTTTCCTAGCTTTTCCCATTGAGAGGACCTAAGAAGAGTGACACTCTCTAGTCACAATGAGTATACCTAATGCCCAGATCCTGATTCCTAAATACCATTCTTTACAGGAAGCAACCAGGGCTCCTTAGACAAATGTCTGAATCCTGGACTGGGACAGACAAAGTAAAATACTAGGCTATGCTATACTGGAACACCTTATTGTGCCAGAAAGTAAGAAAGTTGTTAAGGAATGATGCATACATTTCAAAAGGACATATAAGTTCAGCAAGGTTGCAGGATACAAGATAAATATATAAAAATCAATTGAATTTTCACACAATTGCAATGAATAATCCTAAAAATGGAATTAAGAATTCCATTCATAATAGCATTAAACATAATAAAGAATAAATTTAATAAAAGAAGCACAAAACTTATAACAAGTTAATCTTAAATTTACTTGTAAATTCAAGGTACCCTTTAGAAAGACAAAACAATCTGAAAAAAGAAGCACAAACTTGGAGGACTCATTTTCTCAATTTCAAAACTTGCTATCAAGCAAGAGAAATTAAGGCTGTGTGGTACAGGCATAAGGACAGACATAGACATCAATGCAACAGAACTAGAGGAGCAAGATTAAAAAACCTCAAAAGCTAGCACACAAGAAATAACTAAGATCAGAGCAGAACTCAAAGAGATAGAGACACAAAAAACCCTTCAAAAAAAAAAATCAGTAAATCCAGGAGCTTGTTTTTGGAAAAGATCAACAAAAAAGACAGACTGCTAGCCAGATTAATAAAAAAGCAAAGAGAGAAGAATCAAATAGATGCAATAAAAAAATGATAAAGGGGATATCACCACCGATTCCACAGAAATACAAACTACCATCAGAGATTACTACAAACGACTCTATGCACATAAACCAGTAAACCTGGAAGAAATGGATAAATTCCTAGATACTTGCACCCTCCCAAGCCCAAACCAGGAAGAAGTTGAAACCCTGAATAGACCAATAACAAGGGCTGAAGTTCAAAAAAAGCCTAGGTCCAGATGGGTTCACAGGAGACTTCTACCAGATGTACAAAAAGGAGCTGGTACCATTCCTTCTGAAACTATTCCAAACAATACAAAAAGAGGAAATCCTTCCCAACTCATTTTATGAGACCAACATCATCCTGATACCAAAACCTGGTGGAGACTCAACAAGAAAAGAAAACTTCAGGCCAATCTCCATGATGAATATAGATGCAAAAATCTTCAACAAAATACTGGCAAACCAATTCCAACAGTACATTAAAAAGCTTTCCATCACGATCAAGTGATGGGGATGCAAGGCTGGTCCAACATATTCAAGTCTATAAACGTAATCCACCACATAAACAGAACCAAAGAAAAAAACCACATGATTATCTCAACTGATGCAGAGAAGGCCTTCAACAAAATTCACCAGCGCTTCATACTAAAAACTCTAAATAAACGAGGTATCAAGGGAACATATCTCAAAACAATAAAAGCTATTTACGACAAACCTACAGCAATATCATAGTGAACGGGCAAAACCTGGAAGCATTCCCTTTGAAATCTGGCACTAAACAAGGATGCCCTCTATTGCCACTCCTATTCAATATAGTATTGGAAGTTCTAGCCAGAGCAATTAGGCAAGAAAAAGAAATAAAGGGTATTCAATTAGGAAAGGAAGAAGTCAAACTGTCTATTTGCAGACGACATGACTGTACATTTAGAAGACCCCATCGTCTAAGCCCAAAATCTCCTGAAACTGATAAGCAACTTCAGCAAAGTCTCAGGATACAAAATCAATGTGCAAAAATCACAAGCATTCCTATACACTAATACCAGACTAAAAGAGAGCCAAATCAAGAACAAACTGCTATTCACAATTGCTACAAAGAGAATAAAATACCTAGGAATACAACTAACAAAGGATGTGAAGGACCTGTTCAAGGAGAACTACAAACCACTGCTCAAGGAAAAAAGAGAAGACACAAATAGATGAAAAAACATTCCATGCGCATGGTTAGGAAGAATCAATATTGTGAAAATGGCCATACTGCCCAAAGTAATTTATAGATTCAATGCTATCCCCAACAAGCTACCTATGATCCTCCTCACAGAACTGGAAAAATCCACCTTAAACTTCATATGGAACCAAAAGAGAGCCTGCATAGCCAAGACATTTCTAAGCAAAAAGAACAAAGCTGGAGGCATCATGCTATCTGACTTCAAACTATACTACAAGGCTCAAGTAATGAAAACAGCATGGTACTGGTATCAAAGCAGTGACATAGACCAATTGAACAGAACAGAGGCCTTAGAGGCAACGCCACACATCTATAACCATCTGATCTTTGAGAAACCTGACAAAAACAGGCAATTGGGGAAATGATTCCCTGTTTAATAAATGGTGCTGGGAAAACTGGCTAGCCATGTGCAGAAAGCAGAAACTCGACCCCTTCCTGACACTTTACACTAAAATTAACTACAGGTGGATTAAAGACTTAAACATAAGACCTAACACCATAAAAACCCTAGAAGAAAACCTTTAGGCAAAACCATTCAGGACACAGGCATAGGCAAGGACTTCATGACTAAAATACCAAAAGTTTTGGCAACAAAAGCCAAAATAGACAAATGGGATCTAATTAAACTCCAGAGCTTCCGTACAGCAAAAGAAAAAATCATTAGAGTGAACTGGCAACCAACACAATGGGAAAAAATGTTTGCAATCTACCAATCTGATGAAGGGCTAATATCTAGAATCTACAAAGAACTGAAAGAGATTTACAGGAAAAAAACAAACAAACCCATTCAAAAGTGGGTGAAGGATATGAACAGACACTTTTCAAAAGAAGACATTTATGAGGCCAACAAACGTTTGAAAAAATTCTCATCATCACTGGTCATTAGAGAAATGCAAATCAAAACCACACTGAGATACCATCTCACACCAGTTAGAATGGCGATCATTAAAACATCTGGAGACAACAGATGCTTGAGAGGATGTGGAGAAATAGAAACACTTTTACACTGTCGGTAGGAGTGCAAATTAGTTCAACTATTGTGGAAGACAGTGTGGCAATTCCTCAAGGACCTAGTAATAGAAATTCCATTTGACCCAGCAATCCCATTACTGGGTATATATCCAAAGGATTACATATTGTTCTATTATAAAGACACATGCACACATATGTTCACTATGGCACTGTTTACAACAGCAAATACCTGGAACCAACCCAAATGCCCATCGATGATAGAGTGGATAAGGAAAATGTGGCACATATACACCATGAAGTACTATGCAGCCATAAAAAATGATGAGTTAAGTGTCCTTTGTAGGGACATGGATGAATCTGGAAACCATCATTCTCAGCAAACTGACACAAGAACAGAAAATCAAACACCACATGTTCTCACTCATAGGTGGGTGTTGAACAATGAGAACACATGGACACAGTGAGGGGAGCATCACACACTGTGGTCTGCTGGGGAGGGATAGGGGAGGGACAGCAGGGACTAGGGAGGTTTGGGAGGGAAAACATGGGGAGAAATGCCAGATATAGGTGACCGGGGGATGGAGACAGCAAACCACATTGCCATGAATGTACCTATGCAACAATCCTGCATGTTCTGCACGTGTACCCCAGAACCTAAAGTGCAATAAAATGTTTAAAAAAACAAAAAACCATGAATCATATACTTGTACTCCTTAAATGAGTGAAATGTAGTATGTGAAGTATAATTTCAATAAACATGTTATTAAAAAAAGAAGAAGAGATTATAAGTGGTACCTCTTTCATAATGAGCATACCTGAGTTTAAGCAGGTAACAGTGAAAGCTGGGCATCATAAAGCTACACAGTACACAAAATTGGTGAACCACACTAACAATGTAAATGGCAATTTGATTCAACAGTCAATAACAAAGATGCTGTGACTTGTGGAAGACACTGTTACCTACCTATCAAATATCTATTTTTCTGTTTTCTTTGCTAAAAGAATCTTGTTAGATTCTCTTTGGGGTGACAATATACTCATCTAAATATTGACTTTTGCAGCCAACCTTGTAGCTAATTCTACCCAGAATAAAGGAAGAAACTTCTGGGAGTTTCTGAAAAGGCTTAGCTTTCCTGATCAAGATCAACAGCTGGCACAGTCCATTTCCCTCCTCTTCTTGCTGTGAACATACATTTGATGCCTACGGGTGCAATAACAAGCAAGACAAAGAAAACCAACAAACTAAAGGTGAATATCAGTGATAAAAGCAGCACCTTATAGTGCTTCTGCACCAGCGTGGACTTCCTACTCCCACCCTTGCTATTATTTCAGAAAACGAAAACCCTATATAAGTTAGAAAGGCGATATAATTAGGCTTTCTGTTTTTTAAAGCCAGACTCAGTCTTTACCTGTATGGTAGTCCCCCTTATCTGCAGGGGTTATTTTCCAATACCCCAGTGGATGCCTGAAACCAGACAGTACTGAATGAACCCTGTATGTTTTTTCCTATACATACATACGTATAATAGAACTTAATTTATAATTTATAAATTGGGCACAGTATAAATTGGGCACGGTAACAGATTAGCAACAATAGCTAGAAATAAAATACAGCAATTATAACAACATAGTCTGTAATAAAAGTCATGTGAACATGGTTTCTCTCAAAACAGTGTAATCTTTTCACTACTGTAATATATTCAGCAGCTGGTTGACCATGAGTTACTAAAACTGTGGAAAGTGAAACTGTACATATGGGAGGAGTACTGTATAATCCTTCTTCAGCCAAAAGTTTTAAGTCTTTCAGGCTATTTAAAATTCAAAGATAGTCTCAAAAATCAGAGTGAGAAAGCATGGGAATTTCTGATTTTTCACCGTGGACATATAGGAATTTTTTTTTTTTTCATCTGTTTCGAAATTCAGGAGTCCAGAAAGTAAGAACCCATATTACCTGGCACATTCTGTCAATATTTTCTTCAGTTGGCATTACAAAGTATATTGCAGGAACATCTGGAATAGGATCTCGATCAGAGTGCAAAAGCCTAGAAGACATAAGGGATTAAAACTTATTTTTTCTCGGTCACTTATCTAAAAAGATAGTTTAAAACAATATTTCTCAAAATAGGAGTTCACTAGCTTAAGGACAGTAACCAGTGTTCGAAAAGTTCTTGTTGCAATTAATCAGTGAGTTAACCTAGCTTTCTCCCATGTCAGTGTTGATATTATTTATTAGTATTAAGAAGACCCTAATTTCTTGTTAGTCTTCATTTGTTCTATTCTGCTCACACTTTTAGTACCACTTATGGTCAGACATTCTTTTCTACCAACACTCTCCTTGAATGAGAACTAAAACTTTCAAAATCAACCCTATTTCCACTTTTCACAGAAATATGGTGGTAGTCAGAAGGGAAGAGTGAGTGTGAGGAAAGTGTGGCTCTCTGAGGGGAAAATTAGAAAGCCAGGGGATGCAATGAAAAAATTTTTAGAAGCAATTCTTTAGAATCTGTAAAAAAATTTAACTAAACATGAAATCAAATATATCTTTAAAATAAAAGGTATATAAATGTCTCCTTAAAACTTAAAGACAATCTATTTTTGCCTATTTATTGTTTCGTAAGAGAATATAAGCATCTTACAGATTAAGTCACTTGACGGTTTTCTCCTTTTACAATTTAGGAACAATTTCCACGCAAATAACTCAACAACAGACCACGCTTACATGAGGAATACTCACCTCTCTCTAGTCATTCTTGTACGATCAAGGAGAGAGAGGAAAGAGGCACATGCTGCCAGTGGGCCTGTATTTAATAACTGCTGTCACTGACACCAAGAAGGATAATGTGATGGCTGCAATAGGTTGTTTCTTTTTTACACTGCTTGTCCAATTGCCTAATGGGCTACAACCACCATTTCATATTCTGGAAACTTGAAATTACTGTTTCCTACAAATTAGCCTCAGCTTGCAGAGTATAAAGTAA
This sequence comes from Saimiri boliviensis, assembly GCF_048565385.1. Classification (NCBI taxonomy): domain Eukaryota; kingdom Metazoa; phylum Chordata; class Mammalia; order Primates; family Cebidae; genus Saimiri; species Saimiri boliviensis. The sequence continues at coordinate 53,580,862 of NC_133450.1, read as the reverse complement.
TGACACAGTATTCTCCAGCAAATAGAGAAGAATGGTTGGAGGCAAAGTACACAAGAGTTCACCATGGTAACTGTGTAATATTTCCATGCTCTGGTGGCAAAGTAGCAAGTTAGGCAGAGACTACTAGACTCTCAAACTGGTAGACTATTCTGTCACCTCTTAATGAAGTACTGAGTTAGGCTTCACTTCTGTTAGTTACTGATACTGAGCCACTACAGTTCAGTAGACAAACAGCACAGAATTAGAGGTCAAGCAATGTGTCCATGGCTCTGTTAACTGGTTGTATAAATGTGAGGCATTCACTTAAACCTTCTAAACTTTCCTCTCTCCATTAGTAAATAAAAAAGTTAAACACTTGTTATAGGGACAATGGCACCCAATGCTTATTAATAAACCATAATTTTCAAGGATGGCATCAAATTAAACTTTATTTCAGTCCATAAGAATTAACACATTATCATAGCAAATCTGCTTATTTCAGTCTGACATAAAAATGAAAGGAAAAACTCATCAAATATCGTATTTCATGAAACCCAAGGTGGTAATAATTTTAAAATATATTTAATTACTACTCAGAAATAAAAACACTGCCAGTTATGACATATCATCAGTGATAAGACAGGTCCTAATTTCAGAAATATAAAAAAGGACATTTGGAATTGACACAATAGTCTACTTATTTTAATAAACACTAATTATACAACTGAAGAATTTGAGTTCATCAAACCAGATTCTGGTAAGCTATTTACTGAAAATCTAAAACCACATTCCCAATAAGAGTATATTTCAATTCAATATATGATAGTATCATAAAAATTCGTTATAACATCATAAATAGAACAAAACGCAAATAGGTTAGAACACCATAAAATTGGACTCTTTAAGAATACAGAAATATTACTATCCATCCATGAACACAGTCCTTCTCCAAATGTTCTTTTTTTTTTTTTCTGAGACAGAATCTGGCTCTGTTGCCCAGGCTGGAGTGTAGTGTTGGCTCACTACAACCTCTGCCTCCTGGGTTCAAGCAATTTACCTGCCTCAGTCTCCCAAGTAGCTGGGATTATAGGCGGGTATGCCACCATTAGCCTGGCTAATTTTTAGTAGACACAGGGTTTCACCATGTTGACTAGGCTGGTCTCAAACTCCTGACCTCAAGTGATCCACACACCCCGGCCTCCAAAAGTGCTGGGATTACAGGTATGAGCCACTGTGCCTGGCCTCTTCTTCAAATGTTCTACTAGGCAAGTCCATAAAGTATGGAAATTTGATTTTTATTAAACATATCAGAAGCAATATAATCAAATAAACTTAACAGTTAGGACAACATAGATAGCCTCCTCTGGTGATTAACAGTCATTACTTCACAGTCACTTAAATTTTTCATATGAATGATTAATTAGATATTCCCTTTTTTAAAAAAAGTATAGACAGTCCCTAACTTACAATGGTTCAACTTAGGATTTTTTGACTTTATGATGGTGTAAAAGCAGTACATATTTAGTAGAAATCATACCTCAAGCACCTATGCAAACATTCCGTTTTCAATTCTCAGCATTGTAGTCAATAAATTACATGAGATGTTCAGCTGTTTATTATAAAAGAGGCTCTGTGTTAAATGACTTTGTCCAACTGTAGGCTAATGTAAGTGTTCAGAGCATGCTGAAGGTAGGTGAGGCTAAGCTATGATGTTTGGTAAGTTAGGTGTAGTAAATGCATTTTTTTTGACTTATAAAATTTTCAGCTTATGATGGGTTGATAGGTATGTAACCCCACTGTAGGTCAAGAAGAATCTGTGTATTTAAATTAAAGGAACAAAACACTTTTAGAGCTGGAAGAGACCTTAAGACTACCAGTTCTATTCTTTTTTTTTTTTTTTCTTTTGAGACGGAGTTTCGCTCTTGTTACCCAGGCTGGTGCAATGGCGCGATCTCGGCTCATCGCAACCTCCGCCTCCTGGGTTCAGGCAATTCTCCTGCTTCAGCCTCCCTAGTAGCTGGTACTACAGGTGTGCGCCACCATGCCCAACTAATTTTTGTATTTTTAGCAGAGACGGGGTTTCACCATGTTGACCAGGATGGTCTCGATCTCTCGACCTCGTGATCCACCCGCCTCGGCCTCCCAAAGTGCTGGGATTACAGGCGTGAGCCACCGCGCCCGGCTACCAGTTCTATTCTTTTACACAGAAGGTAAATCAAGTCTGTAGGAAAAGACACAAGGGAGAAAATTTAAATTCTGAAATTAAAATGAAGATTTTTTTTAAATCTTAGAAATAAGGAAATGAATAAAAGAAAATATGAGGAAAAATGTTCAACACTATATAAATACTATAACCTCACACTATTTTTCTTTATAAATGTTCTTTAATAATTTGATTTCAGGGTGTCCAAAGAAATCTTTAATAATGTTATTTGAAAATGAATGCCACTATTAGAAATATGTAAAAACTCACAGATGCAGAGTGATTCCCATGTCTCTTAGCTCCTTCACAGACAGCAGAGGAGAGATTATATCTTGGCCAAATCTGTCATAAATGAGTACCTATTAAAAAACCATGTGTCATCATTATCAGTGAATAGTGAACCTATATTAAGACAATGTTGAAGTAAATTTTATTTTAATAAAGCATATATACAGAATTATTATCCTTGCCTCAGTTTAATATTTTTCCATCATTATTCACCCAAATGTCCATCCAGGCAGTAATACATTCTTAAAGCATTACTACTCAGGATAAAATAACTAACTACATAAATTTCTTCTTATAAAATTCTTTATCTAGGTTAAAAAAAATAGAGACTATAAAATTCTTATCTTAAGCTATATAATAAACAACTTTGAACTGAAAGCGAACTCACATTACACCCTTACGTTTTTTCCCAGTTCACATATATCTTTCCTAAAAACAGAGATGTAAAAGTTAGCCATTTTCAAAACTAGTATGTAACAAGTTCCATGACTATAATAAAAAATTTTGTAATTTAAGCATCTCAGGCTAAAAAGATACTCATTTAAAAAAATTAAGTCTCTGGCCAGGCATGGTGGCTCACACCTATAATCCAAGCACTTTGGGAAGCCAAGGTGGGTGGATCCACAAGGTCAAGAAATTGAGACCATCCTGGCCAACACGGTGAAACCTCATCTCCCTAAAAAACACAAAAATTAGCTGGGTGTCGTTGGGTGCCTGTAGTCCCAGCTATTCGAGAGGCTGAGGCAGGAGAATCACTTGAACCTGGGAGGCAGAGGTTGCAGTGAGCTGAGATCATGCCATTGCACTCCAGCCTGGAGACAGAGTGTGATTCCATCTCGTTTAAAAAAAAAAAAATAAGTCCCTAAAGAGTATTTGATAGCCTTATTCTATCAAATATACTTCTTCACATTCTCAAAGCATTAAAACAGATAGCTTTGAGGAGTGGTAAGAACTCCAACTAGGCTTTTAAACTCAAAATTAGTTTCACAGTTAAGGCGAGTAAAAGAGATGCTCAACTAGTAAGTATTTTTCAGAACTATCTCCATTAATTCTTTATGGAGTAAGAAATTGCTGATGAGAGAATGAAATATGCTGTTATGAAAACATGTTTTTCTTGAATGCCAGGCTTTCCTTCAGAGAGGCTAACAATCTTTCTGTTTTAGTTATAAAAGGTTGATGCTGCATCTTCCAAAAATCTTCCCTGTTTTAATCTCAATACATGTGTATTATTAATTTTATGATATAAAAAGTTATGGGTAGGAAAAGTATTTGACAAAAATTTGTACCCAAGAAATCCTCAAACTATTTCAATCAAATCCCAAAGTTGGCCTTAGAAACAAACAAGTATAGTTTATGTAAAAGGCAACAGGAAGATGCTCACAAAAGAACAGAAAGGGGAGAACCAGGGGGCACTCTGGAGCTTAAACTATGAATTCAATACAGACAACTTTAACTACTTTTAGAGTTAATCCAAAGGACTTACTAAGACTGAAAAGAGTTTTCAAAACACCCTAACTTCTAAACAAGTTGATTTGTTCTTAATTTTTAGCGAGAGAAATATAAAGTAACTGTGAACCAGTTAAGTTTAATCCTAATCAACTGTATCATAGTATCTGAAGAAAGAGATGGAATCTGCATAAAGTTTAAAATGAAGAAGCCTAAATATAGGAATTTTTAAAGGCTCTCCAGTATTTCTCAGAGGAAAAGATTGTAGATTGCTTTCTGGTTCAATTAACAGTTTTATATCTCATAAATTAATAAACTGGTATTACAGTTTACAGATCATTCTCTCATGAGATTTTTAAAATAACCCAGGCCCTCTGAATCTGACTAACCCCGAGTAAGCTTATAAAATCCAAAGTCTGGACTTGAAAAGCTAAGGAACAAAACATCAACTAGGGTAAAGACCTATTAGTGAGATACTACCCAAGAGATCAACTGGACTCCCTAGATGAAAATCACTATTTTATCACGAGTCTCACTCCATAGAATGTTTGCCAAAAAGATTCATATTAAGACATGTTAAATAAAAAGAAAACATTCATAATAATTAATAGGTGTTACTTCTTCATTATTACAATAATTTCTCTCTAATTACCACCAACGAGGGCTGAGAAAAACAGAAATCAGTTCCCATTAAGATAAATTCTTACCTTCCATACTGGTTCTCCTGTGCTGTTTTTAACGTGAGGCACATTGAAATTCAACATACGCTTCAAAGCCACTGAAAATAAAAAGTGTTATCAAATATTGTCATTGTTTTTTAGAATTTTATTTTCCCTCCATCATTTATTATCACCCCAAAATAAAATACATTAATCAACTCTAGTAAAACTGATTAACCAAATGACTGTATGTAGAACTAGGGGTCAGATCCTGTAAGACTATTCCATTGACAGCTAACTGGCATGTATTTGGGAGATTTCCCAAAATACAATAAGTATCTGTCCCCAGATGAAATTGTGGGAAATGTTCAGGAAGAAACTGCAATAGCCTCAATATATTCAAGCTATTGTCTGTTTATTGTCGGGCTGAAAGCATAGATCAGGATCAATCCTTCTTTCTTTAGTTGGAGGGGTCCAGTGAGAAGAATCAGTCTTTCTAAAAACAAAATTAGCCATGGCATATTCAACTGGTTCATATACAAAACTTTCATATAGCAGATCTGCCTATAGTCACGTAAGAGCATATTTTACAACAAATTTATCCTGTCAGATTCACTGAAAAGTTGCTTAAAATTCTCTGTCCCTTGGGAAAACAGATTTTCCCATATAGTAGCTAACTGATAACTCCAGCTAAGCAAATACACAACATCAAAAAGCACAGTTATGGTGTTATAGTATTTTGTGGTTTTTATTGCTCATCTGTAACAGTGTTACAGAAAATGAAAATCTCCTAATATACTTCTCTGTGAAACCGAGATGGCCAAATATTCAAGAGCTATACTCTCTTAATTTTTATAAAATTGGCAGTCTTAAAATCCACTTGGTTATTAAAAATGTTTGCATCAGGCTTTAAGTAATATGGAATAACCTATACTACAAATTCCTACGAGAGAACTAGATAATACTGTACTAAAATCCCCTGAGTATCAACTTATAGCCTAATAATTCACTCACAAGAAAAACTTCTATTAAATGCTTGTTTGCTAAGGTAGGTCTAATGCTGTTAAGACCACTGTCACTGAAGAGATTGTACTTTAGTGATACATTTGCATACTTATAGGTGTGTTCATACTGTTGTGCCGAACCCCTATTGTCTCCAATAGGGATGGAACCATGTTTGAGAGGCCTAAGGGACCTGGAACCTGAAAAGGAGACATGGGGTTTTACTGGGGGCAACCTACATAGGGGGAGAGAGTCCAGAGTTAGTGGGCTGGAAAGGAGAAGTGTATGCTCAGTAGCGATGTGCTGGGCTGGAGAACTACAACCGCGTGCAAAAAGCGTTTATATAGCAAAAATGTGGTTTATACAGCATATTCACTTAACAGTTCCCTAACAACCTCCACCTGGCAACCTTCGTTCAACCCAAAACTCGGGGCCTTGATTCACTGCATTGCCTGTGTTTCACTGGATGGGCTGGGAGCTCAGATGTTCCTCATAGACAAGGAATGAATCTCCAGGTGCGCTGTTCTCTGATTCCCTAGCTTGGAACACATATTCAGGTGTGTATGCAATACAGGGTCAGTCTCAGGGCATGCTTAAGTTATTGCTATCAGGTGTGTTTACCATACACCTACAGGCATAATTTTTGGTAAAATGTTGTTACCTAACGTCCAGCCAATAATACATATTACCAATAATTAATACCTACTTCAGAAGTCCACAGGTGTTATATTAAATAAAATGTATTTTATTTATTTATATTACCATATCAAATATATTTAATATAATCTAAACAAAAAAACAGTTTAATACTTAAAATTGAAATAACACATGAGGCATGGAAGGGAAAGTTAGTCCTGGAGCTAACTTTCCCACTGTGCATTTGCAGAGCTCCTCCTCCCACCTCCAGGCAATGAAGAAACACCACCCACCCTAGTACTGATGCTCAAGAGGGAGGAAATCCTGTTTCTAGGAACAGCTGTTTCACACTCTTGATGCCTGATAACTTGGAAGAATGAAAGCCTGGGCTGCCATGTGAGCCTCAGGTGTTTAGTATACTGCAGTTAGGCCTTAGCTAACTGAAAGAGGCCAGTAGCAGCAAACAAGATAATCCCACTTTTCGCCTTCTCAGCCCAATCTGAGATTTTCTCCAACTTTGAGCCTTGGCTAACTTCTTAAAAGGTATTTTGATGCAGTAAATTTGTTAACGAAGAGCACTGCTTGGGTTCAGAGTTTACAAGAACATGATTTTACTTTTATCAGAGTTTAACTACCCAAGGCTTAAACCATGACTTTTAACTGAAATGTCAAACCATTTGCCTTATTGGCTCTAAACATACTACAGGTTGAGCATCCCAACCCCTAATATCTCTAACTTGAAATGCTCCAAAATAAAAAAATTTTAAGCTGGTGCTTAGATTGGAATAATGCAAATATTCCAAATCCAAAACACTCCTGGTCCTAAGCATTTTGGATAAGGGATACTCACCTGTATCCCTATTCCTAGACTTGGTTAATGCAGTTTCACTTTTACCTGGAATATTTTCTTCACTCATGCACTGAACAAATACTGTCAACTACGCTTACTATTCATTCATTCAAAACGTTTAGTGATTGCTCACCACAGGCACAGTAGTATTGGGGATCTAGCAACTGAACAAAACATGATTAAAATTACCTGTTCTCAAGTAGTTTTTATTATAACTGGGGAATAAAGAGAAAAAAAGTAAAACATATGGTATGTAAATGATCGTAAGTGCTATGAAGAAAGGTAAGATTGGGAAAGGGGAAGACGGAGTTGGGGTGTAATTTTAAACAGGGTAATCAAGGAAGGCCTCCTGAGAAGGTAACATTTGAGTACAGAGCTAAAGGAAGTGAGGGAGCAAGCCATGGAGATTCTCGCGGAAGCAGTATTCCAGAAAGAAACAAATATAAAGGCTTGAAGGTGGGAACACTCCTCGTGGGTTCAAGGAAAGGGAAATAATAGGGAGTGAGGTCCAAAAGCTATGTGGGAACCAGATCGTATAAGGCCTTGAAGAAGGCTGTAAGACCACTTTGGTTTTTATCATGGTTGAAATGGGAAGATGATAGAAGATTTTGAGCAAACATTTGGCATGATCAGTTTGTGGAAAATAATTAAGGAAAACAGGATTGGAAAGCAAGAAGATCAAATAGGTTACTGCAGAAATTCACAGTGGATAGGACCCAGGGATAGCAATGACAACAGTCAGATCCTGGATATATTTTCAGAGTAGAACTGACAAGATTTATTGGGCAGAGAAGATGAGCAAGAACCTGTAATGAGGAGGCATTTAATGAAGAACAACAGTAACACAAAGCAGGAAGCAACTGTTTCTACCTGTTTAACTGAAGGTATGGATAGAGAAGGCAGTGAACCAGGAAGAAAGGAGATGGCTTGTGGGATGACCTTCAAAAGATCAATAAAGATTCTTCAGGCAGTCAAAGCAAGAAACAGGCATGTTAGTTTACCTCTATCATATTTTCCTCACCTGTAAAATGGAAATAATAATACATAATCACCTAAAACAATGCCTAAAAATAGTAAATGCTCAATAAAACCAACTATTATCTCATCCACCCAAATATTTTGGTATCTAGAATATTTGAGGATTGTGAGTTACTTCCCAAAACATTCTCAATATGCATGAGGAAAACAGCTAATTCTGCATTATTATACATATACAAGGATTTACCTTCCTCTGAAAATGAGAGAATTCAATGACAGTAAAAATTTGATTTAAAAAAAAAAAGATCTAGTGCAATTTATCTAATTATTCTGTAAAATCATGTTTATTTCTGCAGAAACAAACTATTAGATTTTAATGATCTACAAAGTTTCTGCATACAAGTTTACTGCCATGCAAATTTATTTTTCAAAAAGCTCCCTTGTATTAGTATAATTTCACTGACATGTTATTTTAATATGTAGTATAGTCATCAGAACCACAGTATTAAGACAAATGGAGCTTCTATTTGCTTACATAGATAAAGTGAATGGCAGGTATTCCCCAAATCTTATTTGAACTTCCCTATATTTAGTTATGCCTGACTTCACCAGATAGGTTATACTAAATTATTTACTGGGAAAAGCAGAAAGCAACTCAATATTCTTTGGGTCATTACTAGGCTGAAGTCTATCATTTTTTCTGTAAATGCCAAAGGAAGGAATCAAGTACAGCCCAAATCCTTTCTGTACGTCATATGAATTATAGTTATTTTTCTATTCATATTTATATCCAAAAGAGCATAGTTTCAGGAAACAGAATTCCAAGTATGCACATTCTTGATGCCTTATTTCTATCAGCTCCTCAATAAATGGCTTGAAAACTTTCAAGACAATTAGTTAACAAGCATAAACCTTTAGTTTGTAGCTAACAGGTATAAACCAAGTTGTCATGAGTTTTCAAATAAGGCGAAACTAATTTCTAAGATGGAAACCCCTCCCAAACTCAAGACAGTATGTTCCTTTTTTACATTTCTCTACCTAAATGGAAGCTATATAAACACACTCTATTGAAGACAAATTATTCTGAAACAATAATCTGTCAAACAATTAAAAGGAGAAAGCTATTCCTTCCAGCAAGCTGAAGGTGGAAATCTTTATCACCAAGCATTTTTCTGCAGTACCCTCAAAAGACTGTTCCGAAGCAAAGTGGCACAAAGCAAGCCGCTGTGAAAATACCTAAAACTTGTAATTGTGGTGGAAGTGCCAGAAAATGGGAGTTCAAAAATCAAAACCAGAACTGAACCACGCACAGAAACCAACGCGGAGACCTCATAGGTGGCAACATAGCTAAGAAGGTATCAGCTGCTAGATCTTGTGACGGCCTTCGGATGCTCACTAGGAAAAAGACAAAAGCAGAGCCGTATCCACCGCACACCGCTGAAGCTCCTTTTCTTGCACCACAGGAGGAACCGAGTCCTCAATCTAATGGCATCTTCTCCCCAAAAACTCAAAGGGGAGGAGCTCTTGATGTTCTAGGGACTGGATTAAACTCCGAGAGATCGGTCTCTGAGTTGCATGCACCAGGACCGAGTGAGGGCGACAAGCAGAAAACGATGTCGTCGTGGCAGTCACGAAGCTTCAGGGGGAAGAGAATAATTTAGTACCTGTCTGCCTTTCCCGAATACTGGCTGAGACCGCCGCCGCCGCCGCCGCCATCTTGGCTCCCAGAAGCGACTGCCGGGCAAGCTTGCAGGAGCTGGGGGATGACGTGGCTGCCCTTATCGCCCCGGAAGCAAAGCGCGGAGAGGCGGGGCCAAAGGAGGTGCCTGAGGGCCAGACCCCACCTCCTCCAGGAAGACCCTCGCTCTCAGTAGAACTGGGAGACTCACTGCAGGTGCCTGAGGGCCAGACCCCACCTCCTCCAGGAAGACCCTCGCTCTCGGTAGAACTGGGAGACTCACTGCAGGTTAATGCCTCGGTAGCCCTAATATTAGCAGAATACTAAGAAATTTTATCCTATCAAATCAAGCCACACCTTCTCAAATGGTAGCTACATTAAATTGAGCTGTGAGCACTTAAGGAGTGATTAATACTCTAGATGAGGACCACAGGACTGAAGTAAATGAAACTCCTGAAACAGGCAACACAACGTTAGCTCTCGTTTCTCAGTGCAGCAGGAGTCTTCCCTTTGCTTTTTCCGGAGAAACGGGGCATTACTCTAATCTGGCATATTTCTCAATCGCATCTCTTAAACAAAATGGCATGGCTTTATGGTGGCGTTCTGCTGGCATGGACACGGGATGCAGGGAAATACAAAATGAGTAATTAGCATTTTTCCTCTTTCCTTGTAGTAATTGCTAAATCACAAAACATTGCTGTGGGAGGGAAGTCAGGCAGTAGTGGGGTGTGTGCTGCCAAGGCTGGAATGCGCAATCAAGACTCACTGCAGCCTCAAATTCCAAGGCTCAAACGATCCTCCTGCTTCAGCCTCCCAAGTAGCCAGGGACTGCAGGGGCACATCATCAGGCCAGGCTAATGTGCTGGTTTTTTGTTTTGAGACAGTGTCTCATTCTGTCGCTCAGGCTTAAGTGCAGTGGCAGAATCTCAGCTCACTGTAGCCTCAACCTTCTGAACTGAGAAGATCCTCCCAAGGTATCCTTCCACATCAGCCTCCCCAGTAGTTGGGCCTACAGGCAGGGGCCACCATGCCCGGCCAAATTTTTCATTTTTTGTAGAGACTGGGTTTCACCATGTTGGCCTGGCTGGTCTTTGCTGGCGGCTTAATGTACGCTTGAAGCCACGTGATGGCAAAATGTATGGGAGAGATTATTTCTAACTTAATCCATACATTTTACTGTATGATAAAAATGGATACACAATGACAGCTCATTTCCCATATGGTTTCAATAGTTCATTGATGACACTTCATTATGAAGTTGCACCAAATTCTGAAATGAAATCAGACTGCCTCAAAAGCTTTTCAAAATTACACAAATGAAGTTAGCCTAACGGTTATATAAAAGATTGTTTTATAGTGTAAAACACTGGCTTTTTTCACTAATAAAAACTTTTGTGTCATTTAAAATAGGTTATCTTATTTTTAACGCTATCAGGAAACGTCCTAGCATTGAACCTACAGTCTTTAAGAATTACATAATCTCTGCCAGGCGCGGTGGCTCACGCCTATAATACCAGCATTTTGGGAGGTGGAGGCAGGCAGATCACCTGAGGTCAGGAGTTTGAGACCAGCATGGCCAACATGGTGAAACTTAAGTCTCTACTAAATATACAAAATTAGCCGAGCATGGTGGTGGGCTCCTGTAATCCCAGCTACTGGAGAGGCTGAGGCAGGGAGAACTTGAACCTGGGAGCTGGAGGATGCAGTGAGCTGAGATTGCGCCATTGCACTCCAGCCTGGGTGACAGGGCAAGATTGTCTAAAAAAATAATAATAAAAAATAATGTAATCTCTCATTTTTATAGCTAACTGGCATATTCATTAAGAAACGAACTGGAATATTTGTGTTTCTCCGGTCTGTTACTAATATTTTGAAGGAATCAATGATCTAGGTGTGTTCCAACTAAACAGAAATTAGTTTCTGCTCTATGGGAAAGTTCTACTGCATTATATAGTCTCCATGAAATATAAAGTATCTGAGAACCCAATTTAGCTCTTTGGGTACTTCTAGTTTCAAATGCGAATCCATCATTGAACCACTTCAGTTCCATCACAGATTCCCTCCCAAGACTATAAGTCATAATAAAACCACTAAGACAATTTTAAAATTGACGTATACTACATGCATATGAAATGATAAAAACTCCTGACCTAGTGCAAAGAATGTGGGCAGTAAATTTACAGAAAAATATACCCCACAGAAGAACAGTAACCGTAGACAAATAGCCCTTGTCCTAAGACTGAGTAAGGTATTTTTGTTTTATTAGAATCAGAAAGACTGAAAATAATCTATGGCTACAGATTGTTCATTAACCTAATTTACTATAGCCATTTATCTGACTCCAGATTTTCAGCTTAAATAATTTATTCTGGCAAGCTATTTTACATTAGGGGATAGTTTTAACACAAATTCCCTCATTTCTATAGGTTCCTGGGTGTTAGACAGTAACGGCTTGCTAACAAGATCTCTCAAATATGGAGTAAAGGAATCTTGTATCTTTCAGTTTCGTCAGAATCTTAATCTTGTTAAATCCCAACAAATAACTTAGTTTATACGGGCAGTTTACCTTTAGTGGCATAAACACATTTATTTATTTAGAAAACTTTGTTATAAATCTCATGCTTTTTGGTTAATCTGGCAGTCTTTAAAAAGGGGGGAAAACAGGCTGACACATAAACTATCACCCAGCATAATACCTGGCATACTGTAGGTACAGTGTAGGTATTGGGATATGTTTAGAAATTAGAGAAGATAATGGTCAAAATCAGAACGTGAAAACTGAATATCTTCAAGGCAATCCAAATTTTCCTAAACGACAATCTACATTCAAGTAATTAATCATTAAATGCGTTATGTTTTGCATTGCCTCACTTGAAGCATGAAACTGTATTGCATTACTTGAACCATAAAAACTAGTTTAATAGCTTATTGTAAAAGTAACAATGCAGTACATGATAATCACTATATAAAATAATTACATGCTTATAATGTAATGATTTTGTTCTGATCATTTTCTTATAATGACTGGATGCTAAAGGCACAGTCACTGAAAAAAACTTACCTATTATATACTCCCCTTGACTTAGTGTTTAGCAGTGAAGACAAAATAGCTTCCATATAATTAGGGAAAAAATTTACAAATGCATAAAATACAAACCAAGGTAAATTCTCATGCTGGTAATCAAATAAAGGCTTTTTACTTAACCCAAACAAAGAAGGTGCTTCCTCAAATTATAGAAACCAAATATTACAAAGCATAAAATTGTAAGTTTCTGGTGATATATTTTAAAGAATCTTTATCTTGAACTGTATAAAAGGTCTTAAAGTTTCCATATTGGAAACTGTTTAAAAACAATGAATATCAAAGTAACTCACCATTAACAGCAGATGCATTACAGGTCAATTTATAGTTATTTTCAACATTGACAGCAAGAGAAAACAGCCTTAAAACACACAATGTTTAGGCAATTGAAATATTTAAGAAATATATATACATATTTATAAAGATTTATAGCATAATTCTTTTTTACAATTTAATGTCAGTAAGAATTATGCACTGGTTATAAAATGAATAAGAAGAGAACAATTATAATAACAACCATATGACAAAATGGCACTGCAACAAATAAATAACTTAACAGGTTTCTCTGATGTTCCTTGACCATACAGATTAATCTAAAAATCATAATAATGGAACAACCTTCAAACTAGGAAACATTTTACAAAATAAATATTTATGCTTCACTTTTAAACACCAATAATCGTATATTATTTACACCATCTTATCATGAAGGCCCTGTCTACATATAAAATAAGTAAAATGAGGAACTGAAATACTGTTTTTAACTGTAGCTAAGTACACTGCCTCTCCACCTGCCACCCAACACCAAAAAAGTGTGTATGTGTGACTTACGAGTTTTAATTTCTACCCTAGGGGAAAGTAATTAAAACCACAAACCAGAAAATAGCTTTAACTAGGTTTTTTGGTTTGTATTCATTTTTAAGTGTTATAAAAACTAGATAGATTAGGAAACAAAGCATCCTTCTTATTGACATATTTGGAATAAAAACTGTATGGCGAGTTGGAGGTTTATATTAGCTATTCAAACTCTTTGATAATTGATCCTTCGATTGCTATGGATAATCCTAAAGAATTCAACCAAAGACAAAGAAATGCCTTGTTTAAGGTTCTTAAATATTTCCAGTTAAAGTAATACTTTAATTTGCTAGTTATATTAGTGTATGGATTGAAAAAGACATGACGGAATAAGAAAAGTACACTAAGATTATTTAATTTTTCTTTGGTAATAGGAGATGTATTATTTCTATCAAATCTCTTCTGTTATTTTTCTTAAAAGTTATGAATAATTTAATATTTAAGGGTGAGAATATGACAACAGCTGATACCTGCTTTGCATATTAAGAAAAATGTGGTTAATTAAAACATTCTACTTCCCATAATGATTTACCTTTCATAATGATTTACTTTTGTGGAAACTGAGCTATTACCTCATTTATAATTGATAATGGATTAAAGACATCAGACATTTTTTTCCATTTTTTCTTTTGTGGGAGTATAAATACGGGGATATGACTATGGGAATATATATCTTCACATTGTTAGTAGGTAATTTGTTACTTTTAGGTATTCTTTGTCTTTTAGCACCATTATTAAAGTTAAAAAATAAAAGAAACCTAAGTAAAGAGTTTATAGAAGGATACATAGAAACACAGGACTTAGATCTTTGAGTGGTGACATTAGAATGGGTTTTTCATTTTGTTCTTTTTACTTTATTTATACATTGCTTATATAACAGATATCATTCAAGAAGAATGAAGATAACAGTATAATGCTATGGTGCCAACTTACCTTAGCATACAACCATCCTGATAATAAATAATGGTCAAATGGCCAAACTTACCAATCCACAGAGATCATTTAAATACCTAAAATGATTATGGATCCAACATACAGAATACCAAACATAAGATAGAGAAAAACAACAACAACAACAACAAAAATTTCCCACTATTAAAGCCAAGGCTTTTAAAGGAGACACACTTTCTTAGGTATTTTCAACCATACGTTATCAACCCCAAAAGTGTTTAAACTCATGGAATGTCCACGGATTCCAGAAAATTTGTGCAATTCTGCTTTTTTTTTTTTTTTTGAGATGGGGGTCTTGTTATATGGCCCAGGCTGGCTGAACACCACCCGATTCTCCCACCTTAGCCTCCCTTGTAACTAGGATTACAGGCACATACCACTGTGTCCAGCTTAATTCTGTTTTTCATATAATACTCCCCAACTAGGCATAATCTAACTGCAGTGTGGGTCATCTTAACATAAATCAGTAATCTAATAAATCTTAAACAACTAATTTGGTGCCATCCTAGAAAAGCATGCATAGAAAAACAACCCCCACCCAGAATATATGTCTCTCATTTATATAACAAAATTTAACCAACTAGCTTTTCTACTTAATGCTTTAAAATAAAATGGGGGATAATTTGAAAATTGAATAAATCTGGAAAAACGGTGGCATTCTATATGTAATCCTAATTTACAAAAATAGTGAGTAAAAAAGTTTTTACTTTTATATACCGTGCTACCATATCTAAATAAAATCCATACAACCATTTTGAGAGCATTTCAATGAGGTTTATGAAGTATGTATATCAAGAAAATGAGAAACTATCACCCATTTTGACTAGTAAGCTTTAACAAAAAGTTTTTTTTAGCCTAAATGTCCGTAAAATTCCTTTATGTTGATATCATAAATTTTAATAGGCCAAGAAGCTAACTAGTTTGTTCAAAGTGATGATGAAAAGATTAGTGAAACAAAAGTCACCAATAGCAGCTTTTAAAGAAGCTTCTCTTTGTTCAAGGTAACATTTTAATGTCCAATGTAAGGAGAATTTTCTTCCTTTTCTAGTCTTAGAGTGTTTCTTATGGCAAAGTCCATATTTTCTTGAAACTCTTTATATGTATTGGTAATCGGAATTGCTAAAGAGTTATTACACTTGTTTCCAACAGGAAAATCCATATGCAGGCACTCAATTGAAGGAGTGGGTTTAAATCCAGCTGGAGGAATGGAATTGCAACCAGTTGCAAAAATCAGAATGTCTTCCATTGTTGTTGTAGATTTGCCATCTGAAAAGTTTACCAGTAAAAGAGAAAAAGAAAGAAAAGTAAATCCATGTTACATATTGCTATCATCATAGATTCTTCTCCAAATAGACTTGGAATACTGAAAGGCACAGACACCACATTTGTGTTGGGCAAACTAAATCACCAAGTCAGGTGTAGTAACAGGCAAACAGTACACTCAATAAATGAATCTCAAAACACAAGGACTAATACAATTACTTATTGTATATTTGACCACTTCTAGGTCATCACTATTTGTTATACTAGTTCAATAAATACAGACAGAAAAACTAAATTGGTAAAAAAACCAAAAATCCAGCTAAATAAAATTTGAACTATTAAGTTAAATTCTCTTCAACTTTATTAAGCAGAATGAGTTTACACTGGTAATGCTCAATGATAATCATTGTTATAGCCCTAACAAATGGATAAAGAATAATTTAGTTTAACTCAAATTAAAAATGATGAAATAGATGATTAGGATTAAGACTGTTCTATGGTGTGACATTAATGTTTTCTATAAAGAATGCCTTTCACCTCAACTTATATACAGAAAAAAATTTGCAAAACATAAATTTACTCTGTAACCTTTTTTATTTTTAACTCAGTCATATACATTTGCTTTGAAATAACTTTCATTTGTAAATAGAGTTAGCATCTTAATATTAATAACAAATGGCAAAACACACACATAAACCCCCAACAAATATGCCGAAACAAATATTCTGAGATCGTTAAAAATAAAATAAAATACATACATACCTTCAACAGCTTGTAAGTAACTGTTCCAAAATCCCAAAGCTTTTACATCAGGTAATGTGTGTACTGTAAAAAGATCACTAAGGACTTTTGCAGAAAGACTGTCAGGTTTATGGCACAGGATACTACAAAATGCTTCTGGGTAAGCCTGAATTTTCTCCAAAACACCAAGGGCTTTCAGACCCTGCTTAAAACTGAACAGAAGAAAAATAATGAGCCAACATTCATACATGTGTGTTTGGTATTATATTAGGGAATGAACATTTCCAGCTAACATTATCTGGCATATTTTTCAAAACAGCTAATGATTTTCAAAAAACAACAACAAAAGAATCCCAAATGAGAAAATCATATTTTCAGATGTGAGGAAAAAGAGAAGATATGGATATACTATACATGATATAATACTTTCAAATCCATAACAAGCAACTACATTAATACAAAATGAATATTTTATATGCCTACATTGTTTGGCTTTACAGTTTCAAAACTAACAAGTTTTTATTAATAAGAAAGAAGAAAACATCTCAAGTGTTTTATACTCAAGCCTCAGTGGTGTCCATGTGGGTGCTAATTTTGCAGGCATACACAATGCAAGAACTGTGGGGGCATGGCTACCTCCACCTAGATTTCAAAGGATTCCATGGATAACCTGGGGGTCCAGGCAGAAATCTGCCACAGGGCTGAAGCTGTCACACAATGTCCACACTAAAAAAAGCAATGCTTAGCAGAGCTATGGGAGTAGGGCAGCCCCTGAAAAATTGTAGGGCTGCCAGCATGCAACTCCAGCCTGGAAAAGCTGCAGGTATAAGACTCCAACCTGAGAGAAATGAACCATGGACTGAGCACAGCAAAGCCACAGAAGCAGCAGTGCTTGAGACATTGGGGCTCAATCCTGCCCCAATGTGCCCAGGATGTATGATACGGAGTCAAAAGAGATTATTCTGGAGGTTGAAGACGTAATGTTGTTTTCTTTGTTGGATTTAGGACTTTACTTATAAAAGTTACCCTTTACTTCTTGCATATTCCTTTTTGGAGTAGAAACGTCTATCTTATGCCCGCCTCACCGCTGTATTTTATTAATAGAAGTACTTTTTTTTTTAATTTTGAAAGCTCCCAGCTAGACAAAATTTGCCTCAGGATGAATTTCCCTTGAGTCTTACCCACATTTGATTCAAATGAGACTCTAGATTTTGGACTTTTGAGTAGATGCTGTAACTAGTTAAGACTTTTAAAGCAACTGAGGTGGAATGAATGGATTTTGTATGTGAGTGGGATATGAGTTTTGGAGTGCCAGGAGCAGAATGTTATGATTTGAACATCTCCTTAGAAACTCATGTTGAAATTTAAAGGCCAGTATAACAGTATTGGGAGATAGGGTCCTTAAGAAGTGATTAGGTCACAAGGGCTCTGCCTTCATGGGTAGATTAATGTCATTATTGTGGGAGTGAGCTCCTGATAAAAAGGGATGAGTTCAGCCTGATTTCCAGGGTACATCTCTGTTTTGTGTGCTCACTTGCTCTTCCACAATGCTATGACACAGCAAGACAGCTCTCACCAGGTGCTGAGCAGATGCTGGCACTACACCTTTGGACTTCCCAGCCTCCAGAACTATTTCCTTTCTTTATAAAGTACCAAGTCTCAGGTATTGTTATAGCAGCATAAAATGAGCTTAAAACACACATATGTTTATCTGTTATCATTAAAAAGAAAAGCAAATAATAAAAGAATAAACCACAAACAAACTATCAAAATGGTTACTTCATAAAGGGTTGAATGGTGGCATAGTTAAGGATGAAAGCTATACTTCTTTGAATATATTTTAAATATATTCTTATTACAGATTTGACTTTGGAACTAAACAAAACCTTTTATATAATTTTAAAATAAAATCAAACTTTAACAAAAATTAATCACTAAAAATAAAAATAAAATTTATGGCCAATTTATAGCAACACAGAAAATATTCCAGTGACTTATAAGCACAGTAATTTGATAATTTTAGTGTTGTTTATTCTGATACTATTGGTAATGAAATGTGGAATAAATCACATGAATAGTTACTTCAAATTCAAATTTTCCAGTGTCCTTAAGAACTGGAATTCTCAGTATAGCACAAAGAAAAAGTTAAGTAAAAATCATGCAATGGGGAATCTGAATTAGAAGTATCAATATACACTCATAATGTACCTTTAAAAAAATTAAACCAAAACAAATAAATTAAAAAATCCTTTATTTTCTAATTTAGGTTCACTGAGAGGGCCTAGGTACCATGACCAACTCAGCAAAACTAAGCATCTCTAACATCCAGACTGTGGTTGTGAACTACCATTTCTCATTAAAAATAACAAAGGTTCCTTAGGCTAAAATGTACAAATAAGTCTGAAAGACTTTGTGATACCAGCCGGGCGCGGTGGCTCAAGCCTGTAATCCCAGCACTTTGGGAGGCCGAGGCGGGTGGATCACGAGGTCGAGAGATCGAGACCATCCTGGTCAACATGGTGAAACCCCGTCTCTACTAAAAAAACACAAAAAAGTAGCTGGGCATGGTGGCGCTTGCCTGTAATCCCAACTAGTCAGGAGGCTGAGGCAGGAGAATTGCTTGAACCCAGGAGGCGGAGGTTGCGGTGAGCCGAGATCGCGCCATTGCACTCCAGCCTGGGTAACAAGAGCGAAACTCCGTCTCAGAAAAAAAAAAAAAAAAAGACTTTGTGATACCTTATAGCAAAAAAAGCTTACAAAGACCATTAAGGCCACATCAAAGGAATCAACAACAACATCAAAAAGAGACTTATACTGGTCCAAGATATATATGTTCACACTTCAGTAATAAAAGTAACTATAAAGATTTTAAACACATCAAATATATTTACATATATGGATTACTGATACTACTTTTTTTTTTAAATGAATTGATGATGTTTGGGACGATATCTGATATCTGGTTTAAAATAATAATGGAGTCAATAACAAGGGTAGGATATAGATGAACAGACAGACACAGGTTAATAAGTGGTAGATCTGGATGGTAATTACAGGCTACTTTCATATGGATATTTCCATTATTTAAAAAAATTGTAAGAGTGTAAGGAGATACTTAAGTTTTCTAACTTAGACCAGTGTTCTAAACTAAAGGAGAACAAGAATCATATACACGTTGTTAATCAAAGAATAGTCAGTATATATATTACCCAGCAGATAAAAGGTACCCAATAAATAGTTATTAAATGAATACACAGAGACAGAATAGTTGGCTCATGTGGTAAGAGTTTTAAAAATAATATTTTTTAGAAAAAATATCATAATCTGAAGTAGTGATTATTCCTACAAAAGCATCATACATTTACACTATTATTTTTTTTATTTTGAGAGGGAGTCTTGCTCTGTCACCTAGGCTGAAGTGCAGTGGCGCAATCTCAGCTCACTGCATATTATTTTTTTTATTTTGAGAGGGAGTCTTGCTCTGTCACCTAGGCTGGAGTGCAGTGGCGCAATCTCAGCTCACTGCAACCTCTACCTCTCAGGTTCAAGCAATTCTCCTGCCTCAGCCTCCCAAGTAGCTGAGACTATAGGCATCTGCCACAATGCCTGGCTAATTTTTGTATTTTAGTAGAGATGCGGTTTCATCATGTTGGTCAGGCTGGTCTCGAACCCCTGATCTCAAATGATCTGCCTTCCTTGGCCTCCCAAAGTGCTGGGTTTACAGGTATGAGACACTGTGCCTGGTATAGAATGCTTATTAAATAATTAGAACAGCAATCATCCTAAAAAGGCTTAAAGTATTGGTTAAAAATAGCATTTAGAATTTTTTTGGAGATAAACATCTCATTTATTACCAAATATATCTCACATTACAAAATAACCACTTTAAACATGTAATTTAAGAGAACCATATAATAGTAACAACTTACCTTTCGAAGGGTTCTTGGACTCTCTGAATTACATGGTAGACAAGTATGTCTTTTGCTAACATATATTTATCACTTAATGATGTTATAAGTCTGAGACATCCAATAAACTCAAGGTAGTTAGAGCATTCATTTACTACCGATTTCAAGTCAGCTACAGTTGTTGTAGTATTTATCTGTAACGAAGGAGAAAATACAGCCACTTTATCCATTTACTTTTGAGTGTCATGCACATTTCAAATGGTACTTAATTTATAATCAAATTTCTGAGTACATATGGGTACAGTGAAAGTAAACCAAGAACTATTTTTCTAGAATAAAATGTCTGATGATCCAGTTCAACAAATATGTGTATTTCTGCCTTCAAGAAATCCAGAGTATAATGCCACTTTTCTACATGAAACTACAAAAAAGGAAATAACTGACATTGAAAAATTATATAGCACTATGTAAGACTAGCTACTAGGGAGGCTAAGGTGGGAGGCTTGCTTGAGGTCAGAAGTTCAAGAACAGCCTGGACAACACAGCTAGTACCCTTCTCTAAAGAACTTTTAAAACAACAACAACAAACAAGGCCTGGTGTGGGTGGTATGCACTGTAGTCCTAGCTGCTTGGGAAGCTGAGGCAGAAGGATTTTGAGCCCAGGAGTTGGAGGTTCACTGAGCTATGAACACACCAATATACTCCACGCTGAGTGACAGACTGAGATCTTATCTCTTAAAAAGAAAAGAAAAAAAAAAAAGAGGAAAGTTACCTAGCACTAGATAGGCAAGAAAGATGACCTGATAATTCATGAAAAAGAGTATCAGCTGTGAATTAAAAGATGGACAGAATTTTATTGTGTATTTTAGTGAACAGCATAAAAAAAGAAATACTTGGCCATTTATGTGCCACTTTCATATAGGTTAGCTCTTAAAGGTACAGAGGGAGAAAGATAAAAATAGAGAGCAATCAATCCATTAACAGAAAATTTACTTGCAATTTCTTTTTCCTAAAACATTCTTAGAGATTTGCCTGACTTTCTTTCATTCATTCCAAAATTCTGCTGTAATCTCATAAGTTTTTCTTAACTATTCTGCTCAAAATACTACCTTTACACCCTGTCAGAGTAATAATTGGGCATATGTTGCCTCATCCCTGCAAACCCTCAAGCATGCAGTCTTTTTTAAATAAATGAACAAACGCTGGATAAAAAGTACAGAAATTGGAGTAGATAAAGCCATGAAGATAGCTGAAGGTCTTAAGTGCCCTAATGAAGAGCTTAAACTTTGTTCAACAGGCAATGAGAAGCCATAGAGGAGACCTGAGGAAGAAAACAATATGGTCAAAACTGTATTTCTGGAAGAATTGTATTAGAACAATATTCTAATTGTCTAAGCCTAGGGAAAATTTGAGTTTGGTAAAATAGGCATACTAGAAATAGGAAAGAAAGGTTGATGATAAATCGGTCTTAGATGACTTGACATGTAACTGGAAAATGGAGGAGTAAGGAAAAATGGGAACAACTCTTTCTCCAGGACAGCTTGTAAATAAGACATCTCTTGGAAAGAAAAGGCAGACAAGCAAAAACAAAACATAAAAACAATCACACAAAAAATTCTGGGAAAAATATTAGTTTTATCTTAAACATGTTGGACTCAATGTGCTAGCAAGACCCAGGCCTTATATGTAGATAAAACTCCGGGGGCTCAAAACTAGAGGTCTGTGAATCATTTTAGAATGATTATGAGAGAGAAGAAGCTCTCTAAACAATAAAGAATAAGGACTGTTAAGACAACACTGAAAAATGTTAAGTTTCAGGGGTAAAAAGTAAGAAGCATTAAAGACGACAGAATCATCAAAGGTAGGAGGAAGTACATTAAATAAAATATTGCAGAGAAATTCTAAGTGGTAATTGCAGAAGTCACAGCAGATGGAAAATTAGAAAAGGCCTTTAGACATGGATATTTAGATACCTGGATATAAACTATGAACTCGATAACTTGAGACTGGTAGTAGGGACAGAAGCCTGATTACAAGAAATAAATAGAAAATAGGAAGTAGAAACAACGAAGCTTAAGTACACTTTTTTTTTTTTTTTTTTAAGTAAAGAGGACACAAAAGGAAAAACAAAGAATTAAAGGGTCAATTTAAAATATGATGTTAAGATAAACAGTCTTAGGGCAAATAAACAGAATTGTTATAATACAGTATAGCAACTCACACTTCAATAGTGCTTACTCTGTCATTTAGAAACTGAGGTTTAGTAAGATTAAGATGCCCAAAGTGACATAGCATATAGTATTATAACAGTTGGCATTCAAACTAAAATCTGACTTCTGAGCCTATGCTTTTTTTTTTTTTTTTTTTTTTTTTTGAGACTGAGTTTCCCTCTGTTGCCCACATTGAATGTGATCTTGGCTCACTGCAACCTTCGCCTGCTGGGTTCAAGCTATTCTCGTGCCTCAACCCCCTCAGTAGCTGGGATTACAGGCACAGACCATCTCACCCAGCTAGGGCCTATGCTTTTAATCATTAAACAATACTGCCTGTTAATGGAGACAATGGATACAGTATGCATAAGGAGGAGGAAGATTAAGGAAGAAAAGTTAAATGGCTTACATTGTTTCAGTTTCTAAAGCAGTAACAACATGTTGGCAATGACATTTATTCACATTATTATAAATGAGTGTACATGTGACATGTTTAGTATAGGACCCACTGTAAGTGCTTAATAAATGGTAACTATTTCTAGGTGGACGCATGAAGTCCTCCCCGACCCCTACCACTTGTTTCCTTTCGGAAGAAATTCAGCCTTGTCTTTCTCTCCACCTATCATTCATACCTCCCTATAGAAGGAAGGATAAGTATTCTAACTGGTAAGCCAAATACTTCCTCTCTTCAAATCCACCAGCATGCAATGAAGTGCACTTTCATCTGCTTTCTAGCATGCAATATGGAACCTGCCTTACATTGTCTCTAGCAAGGCAGGCAAACCCACGTATTTCTGAGGAGCATTCACAAGCCATGCTGAACACAGATCAAAATCACATTAGCCCACTGGTTTTACCAACATTAAACATGGCACTTTAATCTCTAGCCATCTGACTTTTACAACTATCTCTTAAATGGTTCAGAACTCCACTGGTAAACAGAAATAAATGTTTACAACCCCTAACTCCTCCATAGAGAGTATTATTATTTTATTGCAGATCAGTCATTGCCATTAAAAGATACCTAGAATGTAGTGTGTATTTTAATAAACAGGTACATTTCTTACCCTGATTATAATCTGTGCCACATCAAAGTCTGAAACATCATCTAAAATTGGCTGGGTATTTTCTGGTCCATAAACAAGACAGTTAAACAGGGTTTTAGAAAAGAAACCAGGTGAAGGACCACCATGAACTAAAGAAATGGCAAGCATTCTGCCAGCTTCATAGTAAAGATTCTCTTTCAGAGCTGTAAATACAGATGAAAATACATCAAATACATTTCTATTAGTATAAGATAACCATTATTTTTAATACATATATATTAAAAATTAGTCTAAAAATCTAAGCATTAGATAAACCTAATTCTTAGAAGCTATTACATAGAAAACATAGATCTTACCTAAAATATATAAAAAAAGACATTTTTCTGAATATAAAGTAAAAATCTATTGTAGAAAACATAAAACACAATACACCTACCACCATAACAGCCACTGTAAACACTTTGGTGTACAGTCATGCACCATATAAGGATGTTTCGGTCAAGAATGCACCAAATATACTAAGGTGGTCCCTAAGATTATAATGAAGCTGAAAAACTCTTATGGCCTAGTGATGTTATACTGTCATGCATTACCTTTTGTATATTTAGATACACATATACTTACCATTGTGTTACAATTGCCTACAATATTCAATACAGTAACATGTTGTACAGGTTTGTAGTGCAGAACCAATAAGCTATACCATGTAGCCTCGGCTACACCAACTACGTTTGCATTAAGTTACACTTTATGACCTTTGTACAATGATAAAATTGTCTAATGCCACATTTCTCAGAACACACCCCTGTTAAGTGACAAATGACTGTATATGTACCACTTTGAGTATATAAATATACAAACATTTTGACTTATGCTTTATCCACTTACATTGTAAACTTTTTATTATACTACTTAAAATTACTCAAATCTACTGTTAATAAATGCATTTAGACTAACTTAGAGATGTACTATAATGCAAACCATCTCCCTATTACTGGCTCTCCTGGCTAAGTGACATTTCCAATTATATGAGACATAATGTTACAGTCAACATCTACTTACATATTCTTGTTTATATTTATTTGATTAGGATTCCTACATGTGGTATTAGTGGGTCAAAGGATAGAATCATTTTTTTTTTAAACAAGTTTATTAGGAAAATAAAGGAATAAAGAATGGCTACTCCATAGGCAGAGCAGCAGCTTCAGGATAGGAACATTTTTAACGTTCTTGATCTGTATCACTAATCTTTCCCAAAGGCACAAATTTACTCCCAACAGTATATGCTGTCGTACCTTACTGTCAGAGCTTGAATTAAAAATTGTTGTTTAAAATGTATTATCAACTTTGATGTGCCAAAAAAATCAAGTAAAATTTTCCTTAATTTTTAAATTAATTGTTGAAAGCAACTTACTAATAAGTAACATTAACTATACCTGTACAATAACCTTACAAGCTACATATTCAGTCACATTTTGTAGATAAAGAAACTGAGATCCAGAGAAAGTAAGCAATTAATCTAAGGATGTAAAGAACTAGATGTGTACAACGTTGAATTCAGATTTTGTGATTTAAATTGACATACACTCCACCATACCAAAGCTGCCTTGAGCTAACATTACTATTTGTAAAGGTTTTATTTATTTTATTCTACTTAATTTTAAAGGGAGTTTAGAATTAGACTATATAAACTATACAGAGTAAAAATGATGTTTTAGGCAATGGTGAGGATGTTTACAGAAAATATAGTAGGAAATTCAAATGAAACAAAATGTCTTCTCTTTCTTTAGAATTTCCTGTTGCAGCAAAAGTGGTATATAAGCCTCAAAAGAGAATGCTAGAATTACCCACTGCTTTTTGAAATGCCTGTTTTAATTACCTTAAGTTCTCACCAATAGTAAAGACAGAAAACTATCATATACATAACTGTGCAAAAAAACTCCAAAATTCTTGCAAACAAAAGTACACTGAAAAATTGATTACAGGAAGCTATGTTACAAAAACTCTGTGTTAACTGCAAATTCCAAATATACAAACAAGAAAAATTCAAATAATCACCCCCATTTGGCCACTCTATTAAAATGAAATTAGAGTGAAGATAAAGTTACACTTAATTATGGATTAATTTTAAGGAGAATACTGCTATAAAGAATGTATATTCTTAAAAAAAGTTTCACCACAAAATTTACTTTTTAAACTATCACTCCCCCTTCCCACTTTCCTGTAATTCTATCAGTGGTTTATTAATAAAGTAAACTGTATATTTAAAGCACAGGTATTAAATATCAATTCTAACCAGCTCTCTCACTCTCTTTTTCTATACATGTGATATTTGGTATATATAACAGTAAATAAAATAATTACCTTGAGAATTTAGAGACAAGTTCTTTGACAAGGACCCTTCGAACAATGATGAGTTCTCAAGATGTTGCATTAAGAGACTCAGAAATTCTTGCTTTGATCCAGGTTGCTCACTTCCAAAATTATCATTTTCAATAACATATGCTACTTCAATTGCATATAAAGGATTAAAGTTTTTATTTCTGAATCCATCTAAGGCACTATTCCAGATATTGGCTTTGTTGATATATAATCTTTTAGTTTTTTTTTTAATTTGGAATCCTAACTCTATTAATAGTGTTGATACATTTCTTCTAAATTTGCTGCCTTGCCTATAAAACATGAATTT
Organism: Saimiri boliviensis; assembly: GCF_048565385.1. Taxonomy (NCBI): domain Eukaryota; kingdom Metazoa; phylum Chordata; class Mammalia; order Primates; family Cebidae; genus Saimiri; species Saimiri boliviensis. The sequence goes on along the minus strand of NC_133450.1, from coordinate 53,554,398 downwards.
AAACAAAGAGATAAGTACTTTAAAGTACTTTGCGTGAAACAGCAGTTATATAGCCAATAAAAACAAGACAAGGAAAAGAAAGAGTAACAGGATATTCTTCCCCAACTCCTACCCAAAATCTTAATACTGGCTGCTACCAGAACCAAATAACTACTAGTTATTTGATAAACTTCGTTTTAAATTCTTAATTCCTCACCTCAATCTTTTACCAAATTAGAATCATTTGCAAGAATGTTGATAGATAATCATCTCAAATTTGACCAACCAGTAAATTTAGGTTTATTAAGAATCAGAAGCTCAAATTCTCACCTTCCTTGCTAATGGCTATAATAAACTTCCTTAATTGTAGTTTACTTCACATTTACTATATCCTTTTTTTAAAAAAAGCAAATGTAATTTCTGCTTACTATATAAGAAACTTAGGCTTTGAGAGATTACACAGTGTATTTTAAATCATAAAGTCATAATTAATAGTAGAGCTAATATTATAAATGGAATTTACAATTCCTCAAATAGTACCCTGTAGTCTAGACAGTAAGTCACGAAGTGTGGTCCTAGACCAGCAGCAGCATCACCTGGGAACTTGTTAGAAATGCAAATTATTGAGCCCTACAGCATATCCACAGAATCAGAATCCCTGGGCAGGAAGCCCAGCAGTCTGTTTTAACAATCCAAGTGACTATATAAACCAGCTCAATCACTCCTTCCCTCAGTTTCTCCATCTATAATTGGAATTAATTTTCTCAAAAATAATCTTGTTTTGGGCAATGCCCATTGATCATTTTCCATACCAAGTATGAATCTGTCCTACCCCAAGACATTAGAGTGTCCTAGTGTGGGCCAGGTTTTGCTTTTTCTTTTTTCATATGATCCTATCTTCATTAACTCATGATGAATAAAGGCCAAATTCCTTTGGAAGTAAGATAATTCTTTAGAAACATATCTTTTTATAGCAGGTTGATTCCTTGCTCCTGCCTGGATCAGGGGAATGCTGATGCTATTCTTCTAGAATATGACTGCATATTAAAGCAGGAGCAAGGAGTCAAGCTTCCCTGGTGTAACATCTTCAGAAATCTAAATATTAAAATTATTTTAAAATAATGTGAACATCTATTGATACTGAAACAGATTTTTCAGTCGAGTGGCACATTAAAGCAGATACTCTCCATATTTTGAAGAGTACTTAATATTCTACGTGTCTGCAAATCTAGTTATCAAATGTTTTCACAAAAATTCTCTTCAGTATCTTGTAAGGTTTTAAACTTGAAACTTTTTTTTTAAGAGATGAAATCTTGGTGTGTCACTCAGGTGGCAGTGTAGTGGCATTACCATAGCTCACTGCAGCTTGACCTCCTGGGCTCAAGCGATCATCCCACCTTAGCCTCTTGAGTAGCTAGGACTACAGGTGTACCCCACTATACCTGGCTATTTTCTTAAAAATATTTTTGTTGAAACAGTCTTGCAGAATTGCCCAGGCTGATTTCGAACTCCAGGGCTCAAATGATCCTCCCACCTTAGCCTCTCAAAGTGTTGGGATTACAGGTATGAGCCACCATGCTCACTCAAACTATTTTTAACAAGAAAGTATATCATCATGCTTAGCTACTGATTTTCTACTTCTTCCCTTTTGGGTAAAGCAAGGTTCTAAAAACTCTTTTGCAAATCTATATAAACTTAAAAATCTTAACTACAAGCTGAACAAACACCTGACATTATAAAGATGTAATTCCAGTCTTATTTAAATGTTTAAGATTTTGAAAGTAAATTATTTTGCTATCTTATGGAAACAGAAATTAGTATGATAATAGTATGCATGCCTTAAACTTTCTAAAGGGAAGAGCTGACATTTACATTCCAGACATTGACAGTAAACAAGCAAACAATGATTATAACATCAAAAAATGGTAAGGCATAGTGGCTCACACCTGTAATCTCAACATTTCGGGAGGCCAGGAGTTTAAGACCAGTCTGGGCAACACAGCAAGATTCCATCTCTAGAAAAATTTAAAAATTAGCCAAGCATGGTGACAAGCCTTTGTAGTCCCAGCCACTTGGCAGGCTCAGGTGGGAGGATCACTTATGCCCAGGAGGTTGAGGCTGCAGTGAGCCATGATCATGACACTGTACTCCAACCTGGGTAACAGAGTGAGACTTCATTTCTAAAAAAAAAATTCACAGAAAAAAAAATTTCTATATTAAATAGGATTCTTTTATTTTAATAAAGTGACATAGTACACTTGACATTTTAATTTCCTGCCTCACTCTATAATCACATAACATTTTAAGCACATTTTCCAGGTCAGTGTTTTTCAAACTATTTTGAAAGTGATCTATAATAAAAAATATATTTTACATCATTACTCGGTACACAAAAAATAATTAGGATAGATACACTTTTCCTAAGTATGATGCATTTTGGTATTTGGTATTCTATTCTATCCCATTTCATTTTCTTTAAAATGCTAGTTGTACTGATTTCATGATCAAATGTTGGGTCCTGAAGGTTGAAAAATACTCTTCCAGACTATTATGTGATCACCTAATATTCTAAGTGTACATGGCATTTCCCATCATACTTTTCTCCAAATATGTTTTTATGTAGGTTTTCTCCAATTAAAAATACATACCTCAGTAGATCTTTACTCTGGGATCCAGGTGACTGTCTGGGTAATTTTGGTGATGACTCTTCCAACAAACAATCTGTAATCCCCACATTATTGGAGCTGGGTAAAACATGTTTTTTGGCTTTTCGGAACTCTCCTACAGATTTAAATTTCAGTGTTAGCATAATTGAGATAAAGGTAAAAACTTTTAAACATACATTTGAATAAAAACTGTATTGAAAATTACAAAATATTACCTGAATTGTAGATAATACCCCTACATTCCAAACACTCCCAATTTTGTTCCCATGACTGTAGTGAAGAGCAGGCTAAATGTGTGCCACTGGAGCCACAACACTGACAGAGCTTTATTTCCCATTTGCTGAGGACATAAAGAAAAGCAGATACTAATGTTTTGTGATTATTCTAGTTTCAACCACTAGCAATGTCCACAGGCCCTACCTTCTTACACACACACACACACACACACACACACACACACACACGCACACGTTTACTAAACGAGGAAAAAGATTATCTGCTCCAATAAATATCTCTAATGTAAAAACCAAAACTAAAACTTATCACACTCATATGCACATACACAAAGAATATAAACATCAGAAAAAATAAAAACGGAGAAAATAAATTATCTTTTCTATTTCAAGATAATTATGCTTAAAGGAAGATTGCTGTGTCAGTGTGTCTGATATGCATGAAATATTCAATACATTTCAAGGTGAGAAATATTTCCTAAAATAAGCCTGTTCAAACACCTCAGGTATTGTGCAGTTAAACAGAATCTGGACCTCCTACCTGGCTCATATTTATATTCTCTGTCATCATTCCCAGCTCCATGTTTCCCCACTATGTTATGTGATATATGCCAGTCCATATTCATATTTTCTCCATGACTATGGGTATAAGCTATAGTGTGGGGCTCCAGATTTTTTTGGGTATGACTACACCTTCTCATTTAGAAGCAGAGTTAGCTACCCGTGTGTGTGAAAAGTGTCAGTGGCAAGAGAGGTAACTAGATATCATCCCTCTGTGTAGGTGTGCATATTTTTGTGTGTTTCCTCTGTGTGTGTGTGTGTGTGTGTGTGTGTGTGTGTGTCTACCCACTGACAACGACAAGGAGGAAGCAGCAGCTAACCTAAGTGCTTATTATGCTCCAGGTCCAGTTCTCACTGTGTTCATAGGAAAAGTATAATCTTCACAATTGTAGAAGATAGAGAGAACCACTGTCACTTCCATTTTAAAGGCATAGAGGGGTCAATAACATGCCCTCTCAATTTCACACTAGCCAAGTCTCAGAGTAAGGTTTCCAACTCAGTTTATCTAGCTTCAGACACATGCTCTTAAGCATTAACCATGCTGCCTTTCACTAAAACTGCCTTCCTCTTACTAGGATGAGAGGTCATGAGATTACAAAGCAGTCATTCAGTTAGATAGCATCTTTGTCCTTAAAAGAAGAGTTGTAGCTACAGATTGAGAGACCAATGGTATATAAGAAATATATATAAGTTAAATAAGAAGAGCCTAAAATAAATTTGAAAAATATCATGAATGTATTGCTTCTTAAAATCCTATATACATTACTATATCTGTGCCTTAGCACAACTCTTGAGGGAGGTATTATGAGTGTTAACAAATGAATAATCAGGGTCACTAGATCAAGTAACACAAACAAGAATACATGTTACTTGACACTTTCAATGAGATCTCTGCCTTTTAAGAATTTTTGGTTTAATAGCATTAATTTAAATAATGCCAACTATATTGTAACAAGCACAATGAAGGGAACCCCTAGCCCAGAGTAGGGAATCAGGAGTGAGGAGAGCTGCTTATGGGAAACTTTCTAGAGCAGGCTAGACCTCAGCTGAGTCTTCACAATTAAGTAGTAGCTGACCCAACCAAATCACTTTTTATGAGAAACAAGGCTCCCAATATTCTGCTCTACATGCTGAGCTTACTATGTTAAGTAAGATTACGTAACAGTGATAACAATTTATTGACATTTCCTACATAGGTTTTGTAAACTGGATGTTACTTTTTATCCTACATCTTAAAAAATGAAGACACTTTTGGTTCCTACTATCTAACAGAGTATAGTGTACCTAAAATGCACAAAATAACTGTTGAAGAGCTGTATCCACTGACATTACAAAAGAATAATGAATATATTTCAAATGCCAAACCCTTTTTATAGTGGTCTAAAAGAAACAGTGCCAAATGAATCTAATTAAATTATCCTCCAGAACAGTGCTGTCCAACAGAAATACAATGTAAACCAAATATGTAATTTAAAACTTTCTAGTAGCCACATTAAAAATATAAAAAAGTAAAATTAGTAACATATTTTATTTCCAAAATATCATTTTGTTCAATATGTAATCTACGTAAAAATTATTAACAATAAAGTTCTTTGGTCATGTAAGTTCTTTAACTCTTATTAAAATAATATGACTATGGGCTGAAATGTGTCTCCCCCACTTCATATGTTGAAGAGGTAATTACAGTAAAATAAGGTCATATGGGTGGGCCCTAAACCAATATGACTGGTGTTCTTAATAAAAAGAGATCAGGACATAGACAACACACTGACAGAGGGACCACTCGTGTGAGGACATAGCTAGAATACAGCAAACTGCAAGCAAAGGAGAGAGGCCTCAGAAGAAATCAAACCTGTCAATACCTTGATCTTGAACTTCCTGCCTCTAGAATTATGAGAAAATAGTACTATTTTGTTAATGGCAGCCCTAGTGAACTAAGCCTTTGGTATGTATTTACAGCACCCTCGCAATTTGGAAAAAAGAAATTTCAAGCGCTCAATAGCCATATGTGGCTAGTGACTACCAGATAGGATAGTGTGACTCTAGAAAATAGAGTCTCGTGATAATAATACACCAGAGAAAGAGGTTACAACTATACTAACTGCAAACATTTCTCTGTAAACAGACGTAAATGTGCGTTAGAACATATCCCTCATCTCAATTTAAACTTCTAACATCCTAAGAGCAAAACCACATTTCACTAACTAGAAAACCTACTTTCTAAGCAGAAGGGTTAAACAAGGAACCAGTAAGCACAACTGAACTTTCAGAAATACCTGTCAGGTGCATTATAGTCTCGCCCTTCTTTGCAACGACATCTTCGAACATCACAACGCTCATGGTGCTGCAAAAGGTCTTGATAAGCATTTTCCTCTAATTCCCAGGATGCATCTCTATAAAAGAAGCAAGATATAAAATATGCTTTGACTTATAAATAATGTTATATAAGAGGATCAGGAATGAATCTAAAAATAAAAACTTTTATATACTTAGGAAAAAATTAGTAACACTTGTCCTATTCAGGATTCTCTTTAAGATATAAAGCCATTAGTGTCATTTTATCATACAGTTAATTAGTCTCACAATGAAATGCTAAATGAAAAATTAACAAGAACTTTTCTACAACACATTTTTCCTAATATTTCACTTTCCATTTTTAAGTTCACTATCATTATTTCTGGATTCCTGTGTTTAAATGTTAAGAAAATTCTTACACATTTTAAAGCACATCTTGATTCTCTTAATTTATACACACTATTTTGAAGCCTATTATAACTGTGTATAAAATCAATCAACTAAAATTGGACATAGCTGAGCTACGTATTAAGAAATTAAAAATCAACGAATGAGACATTTATGACACAGTCCCTGCTTTCCAAGAACTGGCAATCTAGGGGAGGGGGAGGTTTTGCATTTCAGCATTTGAAATGACTACCAGTCCATGCTCACTGAATCAGATGTAAGTGATCATTTCCATTGCTATTAAATCCTACCTTTAAAATCTCTCTCTCTCTCTTTCTCTCTCTTTATTTTTTGGTCAAAGGGCTAAATGTTACTCACTTTTCAGGAATATGAATTCCCATTCTCAACATCTCTTTCTGAAAGATGTCACTATTATTGCATATTGTACACCTAAAAAAAAACACTCCCGCATTTATTGCTTGAACCTATAGTGGAAAATAGAAAGTCTACTGTTAATGATTTAAGTCTGTCATCAGGTTATGTATTATATAACTAACAGAACATGTCCTATTTTTAACAATATATTATGAAAACATTTTCTATGTTAGTGGGTTCTCAAACTTTGTCCTTATAAACTAAGTTATCCTACTGCTAAAATCTAGAATTCTTATTTTCCTCAATGGTTAAAAAAAAGCCAATTAATAGACTGTTCTTAGCTTTACATCACCCATATATTTTTCTCAATCTTACTGTGTAATGTCATTCGTTGCTAAATATTGTGTTGTCCTCCAAAATGTGAGAAAAAATTGAAACTCTTGAGTTACTTCATCTAGAAATGGTATTTAAATGTTACATAAAAATCATTACTGTTTCTCTTTTTAACTCAATCTATAAGATAGCTTTCTTCCCCAAACGGGAGAAGTGTAAAACCTATCCTCACTGCTACAGCAAATACAGATACAGAAGCACCAGACAGAGAATACTCAGAAGGAAACAGGAAACTGTAAGCCTACTGGAAAGACTAGCCAGTCCCCAGTAAAAACTACTACCATACATTTATTTAACAGACAGTTAATTCCTGCTTTATAGATGCCAAACGCCACACTATGCACCAAAAATACAAACAACATTTGGTATTATATACCGAAAATCAAAATACGACAGATTCAACTTGAAGGAATTCTACTGAGTTAGGTATACAGGTATAAAACTACAATACTGTGTGTATTTTAAGTATATACATGAAAGAAACAGGAAGAAGTACCTAAGACTACACTGATAAATATGTCAGAGGGTTAGTAAAGCAAAAGCTAAGTTTAAAAGAATAGAGGTTTGCCAGGAAAATAGGACAGAAGACATTCCAAGGATGGGGAAAAATATATATGAAGTTTCCCTGGCAAGAGAGAGAATGTGTGATTAGTAAAGTACGATTAATAATATACTTAAGGATTACATTCTTACCAAACTGGACTAAGGAGAGGCTAGATAGGTAAGTTAAAGCCAGTAGTATGAAGAATAATTTTTTTTTTTTTTTTTTTGAGATGAATTCTTGCTCTATTGCCCAGGATGGAGTGCAGTGGTACAATCTTGGCTCACTGCAACCTCTGCCTCCCTGGTTCAAGTGATTCTCCTTCCTCAGCTGCATGAGTAGCTGGGACTACAGGTGCATGTCACCGGCTAATTTTTTGTATTTTTAGTAGAGATGGGGTTTCATATGTTAGCCAGGATGGTGTCGATCTCCTGATCTTGTTATCTGCCCACCTCGCCCTCCCAAAATGCTGGGATAATAGGCGTGAGGCACTGTGCCTGGCCAAGAATAAACTGATAGGGAATAAGGCAACAGAGAAAGACCAACTAGAGAGTAGGATTACAATAAAAAGGATACACAGAATATACTAAGTAGACTTCATCGCACCTGGGGAATGATTTATGGATGGTGAAGAGAGAAGCTAATAAAGAGGATTCCAGGTTCAGACAATTAGCAAGTGACACAAACACACTCATTCACACACACACACACACACACACACAAACACACTCTCTCTCTGTCTCTCTCACTCAAATACAGGAGGGAAGCAACAAGTTACTGAAATCAAGTGACACAAACACACACACTCTCTCTCTCTCTCTCTCTCTCTCTCACTCAATCAAGTATGGGAGGGAAGCAACAGGTCACTGAAATCTCTGAACCTAAAGGATATTTGAGCAACTGCAGACAGATGCCAAGATCTTACTAAATATGGTACAAAATACAAGGAAGTATCTGGTACAGAGGGGAAAAAAAACAGTATAAGACACATGGAAGATATCAAGAAGACTAGGGTAATGATAGAGAAATCCAAAGCTGAACAAGAATAGTGACAATTCTCTAGACACAGAATGGAAAGTTTTTAACCAATTTCTGATATTAATCTCTAGTCTGTTCTCCTAGAATCCCAATGTATAGCATTTGTAGTGGTTACAAGTAATGACATTTGTTTAACCACATACAGCTATCTAGATTGGGTAGACTTCATATACTGTTTCAGTTAAGACTGATAACAGAGTACAAAAGTTACTGGAACTCCTTTAGAGAGAGTGACTCAAGAATTAGCCCCATCTTAGTATGCGCTAATCAAGTATAATAATTGCTTATTGATATTATATCCTAGACAGGTGTCCATGTGAGTGAGATATGAAATTATATTTGCATGAAGTAGACCTACTTTTTTATTCGTAATATTATTTCTACTTTTTTAATGACAAAATTAAAAACTCAGTATTTTCAGTGTTCACAAAAGGCCTTAATACTAGGTCAAGTTTGAGAACCTTTCTTTAATGCTTAATTATTAACATATAAATGAGAAAAATCTTATGAAAAATAATATTCTGTTACGAAACTAACAAGATGACACATTTGGCAGCAATTATATTCATCCAAATACAAACCCTTAATTAAGACAAATTATGCTTTTTAAAGATTCTCATACAATATGAACTTCTTCCTCAATAGGTAAGGATAATACTTCATGATGTTGTTTATTAACTGCACTCTCTAGGATCCTTTTATAAATACCTCTTTGTAAGTATTAACAGAATTTCTAATATTTCCCCAACAAAACAGACTTCATCCTGCACTTTTCTTTTTTAAGACAGATTTTTGCTCTGTCACCCAGACTGGAGTGCAGTGGTGCTATCTAGGCACACTGCAACCTCTATCTCCTGGGTTCAAGCAATTCTCCTGCCTCAGCCTTCTGAGTAGATAGGATCACAGGTATGCACCACCACACCCGGCTAAATTTTTTTGTAGTAAAGACAGGGTTTCACCATTTTGGCCACGCTGTACTCAAACTCCTGACCTCAGGTGATCTGCCTGTCTCGGCCTCCCAAAATGCTGGGATTATAGGCATGAGCCACTGCGCCTGGCCTTCATCCTGCACTTTTAACTAATAATCCTAAATTTAAAATTCAAGGCCCATACAAAAAATAATAATAATAATCAGTCAAGCTTTACTACTTTTAGTACTGTTAGTATTTTTAAGATTTTACTGAAATAGGAGAATTTATGTTTTCGAACTTTTAAAAATATGTCTGTGAACAATTAGTAATAATAACTTTTCATTTCATTAAACAATAATAAACTTAAAAAAAACAGTATTAGGCTGGGCACAGTGGCTCACGCCTGTAATCCCAGAACTTTGGGAGGCCAAGGCAGGCAGATCACGAGGTCAAGAGATTGAGACCATCCTGGCCAACATGGTGAAACCCTGTCTCTACTAAAAAATACAAAAATTAGCTGGGTGTGGTGGTGCACACCTGCAGTCCCAGCTACTTGGGAGGCTGAGGCAGGAGAATTGCTTGAACCCGGGAGGCAGAGGTTGCAGTGAGCCGAGATTGTGCCACTGCACTCCAGCCTGGTGCCTGGCGATAGAGAGAGATTCTGTCTCAAAAAAAAAAAAAACAAAAAAACAAACAAACAGTATTAAACTTAAGAAAATCTTTTGTTATTTGGCATTTTACTATCAACTAGCACTTTCACATATACATATTACATATTTGATGTTACTAGTAACTGAAATCTTTTTAAAATTTTCAAGTATTTTCAGAATCCAAGAAATACTAAATTGTTTAGTGTTGTGTGTTTTATTTGCTTGAAAAGTAGTAATCAGGTTTGAAGCATAAGATGACTCCAAAGAACCAATATTTTTAATTAATTGACAGTAATTAGCTCCCTGTTAAGAAGTTGTAAAGTGTTTACCATAGGGGAAAAAAGTCTACTAACATTTACATCTTAACTTGCTATCAAGCTTTTTATCATTTCAAATATCCTGGTTTTCAGCTTAAAATGTAAATGGAACTTAGGAACTAAAATCTAGTTTATTCATTGTGAAAGCAAACAAAATCCTTAGGTAAAAACAACAAAATTCTGTAAGTATAAATATACATTAAAAGGTTTCATCTAAAGTATGCATGTATGTATTTATTTATTTTGAGATGGAGTTTTGCTCTTGTTGCCCAGGCTGGATCTGGGCAATGGCGTGATCTCAGCTCACTACAACCTCTGCCTCCCAGATTCAAGTGATTCTCCTGCCTCAGCCTCCCAGGTAGCTGGGATTACAGGCATGTGCCACCCTGCCTGGCTAACTTTATATTTTTAGTAGAGATGGGGTTTCTCTGTGTTGGTCAGGCTGGTCTCAAACTCCCAACCTCAGGTGATCCCCCTGCCTCAGCCTCCCAAAGTGCTTGGATTACAGGGGCGAGCTATTGCGTCCAGCTAAAGTATTTACTGAATCTGAATTGTACAATTAAGGTAAATTTTATATGTAAAATGTGCTTCAAATTAAATGCTTTAAAGCTGTTTTTACAAGGTAACAGGTAGTAAGAGCTAACACACACGTTAATTCTTTCTTATTTAAAATTTATATCACCAAGCCATAATTTTACATCAATCAGAGAAAGCTTACAGAATGTGTGTCTTACCTGTAAACAGTCTCTATGAAACCAAGCGTTCTTACAACAAGGACTTCGTAATATGTTATAACTTGGAATAGGCTGAATAAATTCCAAGCAAATGGTGCATGTTAAGGAGTCTTTATAATTATTAGATGTAATTTGAACAGGTCGATGGTTCCAACAAAATGACCTAAAAATGTAAATTATTTTTTAAAAATCGAATGAACTGCAAAGCAAAACTAGGACAGCACCATATAAAAGAAAATTCATTTGTGTCTGTGTCATAATTCACCTACAACAGACTGGAACCTTGGCACTAAAAATTAAGTCTCACAATCTATGACCAAGGAGAGAACTGGACATTCAAAATCTGAACTTTTCTGGTAATGAGACTTACTTACACAGAATTTCAGAAACTAATTATTATGTTGAGAATCCTATATAATATTGTTAGCAATGCAGTGTACACATTATTGTACTCAACAAGTGGGTACATGCTATTGTGCTCAAAATCATATGAAATTAAAGGAGGCAGGAACTTACACCTAAAAATTACTTTAGTCATATAACACATAAAATGCAATTAATAACCTATTCCCAATTCACTTTATTTCCATTTGTATTTTCTAAACTGTAATTTTTTAACATGATAACAATCCATTAAATAGGCCAAAAACACAAATACTAAAAGAAGTAGAATACTCATGATAACAAATGCCAAAATTCAAAACATTCTGATGTTTAAAGTTGTATGCAGGAAGCAAATATTTTCAGGGACATCCTAGGGCATAATATTTGTTTTGTGGACTCGAATTTATATGTCTTTGATTTACTCAGTGAGAAATGCATACAGCCCTGTGAAGGATAAGTCGACAATAATTCTAAAGAGTGATATAAAAATCCAGAATTATGTAAGATGGAGATTGTCATTAAACTATAAATAAATTAACAATTTCATGTTATATCCAAAAGCTGAAAACTGAAGGTGAGTACTAATCATTAGGTCCATCCTAGACATGGTAATTTGCAAGATTTGGCACATAGAAATGACCCTGTAAGGGTGGGCAAGAGGGTAATATATATATATAAAATGTTATGACAACCCTGCTGCTCCAAAAAGAAAATTTACAGGAGTATTGTATCATTGGGATATCTATTTTTCACTATCCTTTAACAGTTGACTTTCATATTTAGTAGCTAAATAACTCACGCAAAATTGCCAGTAAACTGGAAAATACATTCTCTCTGAAGTCCACAGGGGAAATGATAACTTCGTTTACATCGGGGTGCAACACATCCAATTGAAGCACCATTTTTCTTGCAAATACAGCATTTCTAGAAGAATATATGAAAATAGGGATCACAACATAAAACAAAAAACTGAGTACTATAATATGATCAAGATATAAATAAATACTCCTTGTGGGAAATCTGAAAATTATTTCATCATGTAACAGCTGTGATAATGGTATATTAAATATCCTGAAAAAACTGTTCTACCCCGAAACAATCTCAAGACACTGAAGATTCACTCCTGTAACATTTTTGATAAATTAAACATTTCTAGCCTAATATGTGAATAAGACAGAAAGGCTCTTTTCCTCCCCACTAAAATGTTTTAAACTGAAGCATTTATAAACATAAAAGCTATATACTTGAACAGCTCATTGAAATCTCAAGAGAAAGTACATAAATTAGGCAATACTCACCAAAAAGAATAGGAAAATATTATAGACCAATTTGTAAAAAAAATGGCTAAGATCACTCTTTTCGGATCAAATGAAAAGATGTTAAACACCTGTAGAGAATCAGAGTAGCCCACCCCCTCTGGGTGGGGTCAGCAGCAAGGCTGCTGTGAACTTCGGATGAACTCCAAAGAAGCGAAACCATAATAGGGGCATGAGCATGTCTCAGAGAAGAGCAGTCAGACCTAGCGAAAGATAACCAGCTTTCACTGACTTTGTTCTAAGATTAACTGAAGTATGAGAATTATAACTACAGGCTGTTCTGAGTAACTGCACTCTCCCTCTGCTGTGTGCTTTGTAACATACAAAATAAAGTACTCTGAGGCAGAACGGGGCCAGAGAAATTGATACTTTCACTTTCCCGGACAACCTGGCCCCACTTTTCTCTACGTCTGTCTTTGTGCCTTTCTTCATTTCTCTACCATTCCCTCTTGTCTTTGAACCCTTGTGCAGTGTAGGACACGGCACACGCTAGGGACACCTATAGTTGATTTAGAGTCTTCAAAAAATTATGCTCAGGTCCCAACTCCCAGTACCTATGAATGTGAACTTATTTGGATATAGGGTGTTTGCAGATATAATTAAGTTAAGGATATTGAGATGAGATCATCTTGGATTTAGGTAGTCCTTTAATCAAATAATTGATGTCTTTACAAGAGAAAAAAGAGAGATTTAAGACAGGCATATACAGAGAAAGGTTCATGATGACAGAAACAGATTGGAATACCTGCCACCAGCCAAGGTACTCCAAAGGCTGCCAGCAGCCATCAGAAGCTGGGAGAGAGGCAGGGAATCAATTCTCTCTCAGTGCCTCTAGAAGGAACCAACCTTTCTGACACTTGGATTTAGAATTCCAGCCTTCGGAGCGGTGAGGGAATAAATTATTTTAAAGCAGCAAATTTGTTATGGCAGCCCTAGGAAATGAATATACTAGCAGTGCCTCTAACTGAAAAATAATAGTGGTACATAAACACAAAGATTATTATATGAATCAATCATTAGCAAAATATAGAACAGTACATAAAATGCCTAGGAATCCTTAAAATGGCTATTAAAATGGTCACTGATTCAGGGATTACAGAGTTACTGCTGACCCCTTTGAGTACCACCTAGGTCACTGGAGAATACATGGACAGCCTGAAACTCTCCCAACGAACTGACACAAGGAATTCTAGTTTGAGTTCACAACCACGGCTCTTCTTTTCAAGGGTTCACAATATACATGGAGAGGATTCAGATGTTTTACCAAAACAGGTACAGGTTGAATATCCCTAATCCCAAATTCTAAGATCGAAAGTCCTTCAAAATCAGAAACTCTTTGAATGCCAACATGATGCTCAAAGGAAATGCTCACTGGAATGTTTTGGGTTTTGGATTTTCAGATTAGAGGTGCTCAACTGGTAAGCAAATATTCCTAAATCTGGAAAAAACAAAAACAAAAACAAACAAACCTCAAATCTAAAAGCTTCTGGTTCCAAGCATTTTAGATAGGAGATATTCAATCTGTAGTTCCAAACCATAGGGGGACCTTTAGAGACCACCTTTTACCACAAACTCACCTATCACCAGGAAGTTGAGGAATTACAATATTAATATCTTACATTTAATATCTTGTGCAGTCCTTAGATTCATGCTTTCTCCCAGGGTTTTTCTTTGTGCCCTAGAACCTCTCTTTTCACCATTAACTCTCCTACCTTCTTGATACTGTCAAAAGTAAGTGCCTGCACTTCTTTGCCTCAACTAAAATAAATGTTCCTATGTGCTTTCCTTTTAGACCTTCTTGAATAAAGCTGCTTATTTTTCCATCCTCCTTAATTTCCAGACTTGGTATGGGGTGGGACATGGACAGGGCAGGAAAGGGGACAAAGAACATTATTTTAGTTCTCTGTTCAATACTATAGGCCACTACTCAATTTTCACACTTTGAAAAATCTGGACCTTTAAGCCGAATGACATTTACCCATCTGTTATCTGCTAACTTCCTAGTCACTCCTCCACCTCACGACTTTGGCACCAGTTGAAACAAAGTCTAAACAACTCCAGCATTTATGGGACAATCTTTGACTTTAACTATAACGTGTTGATGCCCTTCATTTCTCCCCCAGTGTAATGATTAATCCCCTCAATATCACCCAAAATGCTCCCCAATAAAAATAATCAATTCTGGTATCACATTCTCTGAACAGAACTCCGTATACTTCCAATAGTCTCATTCTCTCTCATTATTTTTACTCAGACCTTACGGAGACCTTTCCCTGCATATAGCATAGTGGTTATTACATAGAAGATGGCCAAAGTTTAGAATGCCTATCCTAGAAAATAGAAAGGGGCACCGAATATAACCATACAATGTCAGAGAAGTGTCATGAGATATAGAGATCATGAATTACCAGTCTGCATAGCTGTGTAATTTCTAACTCAATCCAGTATTACAACGTAAGCAACTGAGGTATAAGAATAAAAAAGGCCAGGCGCGGTGGCTCACGCCTGTAATCCCAACACATTGGGAGGCTGAGGCAGGCTGATCATCTGAGGGCAGAGGTTCGAGACCAGCCTGGCTAACATGGTAAAACCCCATTTCTACTAAAAATACAAAAAATTAGCAGCACATGGTGGCATGTGCCTGTAATCCCAACTGCTTGAGAGGCTGAGGCAGGAGAATCACTTGAACCTGAGAGGCAGAGGGTGCAGTGAGCCCAGATGGCACCACCATATTCCAGCTTGGGTAACAAGAGCGAAATTCTGTCTCAAAACAACAAAAATACCACCACCACCACCACCACCACCACCACCACCAAAGAATAAAAAAGCAAATGGTTGGGTGGACTCAGGATTGAAGGTTCAAAGGTTTGCAGAACAGCAGAGTGGAGTTACAATCATAATTCTGATAGAGAAGACTGACCATCAGATCTTAATTCTGATGGACAAGTTGAAATAAGATAAAGAAGTGAAGCCAGTATTGTCACATGTATTATCCAGTATTGTCACATGTATTATCCACGTTCAATTAAGCTTTCTTTCAGGGGCAAAAATAGAAACTGTTCTCTTAAGTTTTAAATGACAAAAATATGCACTGACACATATAGTCATAAATTTCTAGTACAGAAACTGACAGAAAATACTTCCCAAGTACTGACAATATTTATGGCATTTAATGTAATAATAAAATAATTTACTTACCAGTTTAGAAGCTCTATTTACTTCCTTCCTGATATCTTCTATTAGAAAACCATAAACTCCTTCTTCTTCTTTACCTCTCTGCCAAATTCCACTTGACATCAACTATGAATATATTCTCAATTAGAAAATAAACTCTATGAAACTAGTTAGGAATTGAAAATACATGTCCATACTATTCAGCCTAATAAAAAATAGATACAAAATGGCCCAAATTTCAAGTAGCTCTCTATAGCAGTTATTTTTCATGGTCAAAGTAAGAGGCTACTCACATTGTTTGATTTAGAAGGCACTATATATTATCAGTTTGTATATCCTAGTTTCTAAAAGTATTGCAGGAAGTAACAAAAAAGAAAGAAAAAGAAAAGAAGATAGGAAGGAAGGAAGGCAGTGAGTGGTTAGGTGGGCTAAATGAAGAAAAAAAGAAAGAACACCTACAATGAAGCTTACAAAGAAGTGGTAAATACAGATGGAGACGATTCAGATTAATTCAGTGATATTTCAGGCTAACTTTAAATCTAGCTAAATTCTGAATCATTAAGGCTAATTTACGAGAAAACCTATTGAATTCTAGTTAACATAAACATATGATTTAAAACAATTTTGTCCTTAATCCCCACTGTGACAGTAATATATGTTTGACTTTTAAAAAATTTGACTTAAGCTTCATTGTTTATATATGTTAAGGAAGCCTGAATCAAGAAAAAATGTAGAATGTGAATAAGAAATCCTGGCTTGCAAATCAGGCTCTGTTGAAACTTCTGAAACGCAAGGCAAATAATTTAAATCTCAGACCTTAAACATGAAAATAAGAACAATGGATTAGATTGTATCTAAGTCCCTTTCTGCTCAAGTATTCTATTACCATTTGTAATATCACTATACTTTTCTGTTCATAATGAAATAGAATATTAAAAGAGTTAAGTCTGGGGTCAGTACTTTTTGAAAAAAGTATTACTGTCATTGAATAAGACAGAACATAATGGAAATTTTGATAGATCAAAATGTATTACGTAATTCAAAAACACTTTGTAAAGCAAATTTGTGATTAGAATTT
Source organism: Saimiri boliviensis (assembly GCF_048565385.1). Lineage (NCBI taxonomy): Eukaryota > Metazoa > Chordata > Mammalia > Primates > Cebidae > Saimiri > Saimiri boliviensis. Next base: position 53,537,366 of record NC_133450.1, on the reverse strand, counting down.
TAACCAGTATACTGTAGAGAGAAATAAGTGATATACACTAAGAATTTGTTATGAAGCCATGACCTGCAGACAGATAAAATGGCTCTCCTAATTCTACTGCATAAAAAGTATAATAATATAATCTTCCTTTTGTGATTGAAAAAAAGTAAAACAGACTTAGAAAAATGAAAAGATTTTCGTTTTACTGCAAAAGATAATTAGACTCTAACTTATAAACAAATTTGGAATGACAACTTTATGTTCTCTTATAAACAAGCTCCCAGGCCAGTTTACTATTCTATTAACCTATGAGGTACTGAGGCACAAGACTGTAGTCTCAGAGGACCAAGGAATACTTTAGTTGGTTTCTCAAAGAACCATTAAAATAATTATAACATAAATGGTGGTAGATTTAAAAATATGTCCACAATTTGTTGATACTCCTTCAAGAAGTGAGGCTTAATAGCCCTCGAGTGTGGGCCAGACTTAATGATTTGTTTCCAACAGAATTAAGCAAATGTGACATTAGTGTGTGGCTGTGATGACTAGGTCATTTAGTTCCATCATGATTTCTCTCTCTCTTTCTCTCTCTCATCACTTGCTTTCGGGGAAGCCAGATGTCATGTCATGAGTAGTCTTACTAAGAGGCCCAGGAGGTTGAGGTTTCTGGACAACAGCTAGAACAAATCGAGGCCAAAAGCCACATGAGTGTGCCATCAGAGGTAGATGGATCGTCCAGCTTCGTAAAGTCTTCAGCTGTAATCTGACTGACATCTCAACAATAATCTCATGAGACTCTAAGCCCGAACTATCCAGCTCAGCCAAATTCCTGACCCTCAGATACTGTGTGAGATGACAAACATTTGCTAAATTTCACAATAATTTGTTAAGCAGAAGTAGATAACTATATAGCATCAAGAAACACTGTTTGTACTAAAGCAAGCCTGGCATGATAAGGTAATAATGTGCCACTAATACTAAGGCACAGATTCGGTGAGGTGAGAAACTGGAGGAGGGAATGGGGAATAGGGGAGGGACTAATTCTGCATATGAAATCACTCTTTTGCTTTCTTCTGGTAACCCATAAAGTTTCCTTTTGCATAAATCTTTATTACCTTTAGCCAAAACCTTTCTTTCCAGGTTCTATGTGAAATGAAATACTTTTATTCTACTCCCTGAAACTTCAAACAAGTCTTTCCTCAGATTTATCACTGGCAACAAATGAAATAAGAAAGTGGCAATAGAAATGCCTTCCTTATAGACCTAATCATTTTCTTTTTTCACTTAGGCCTTACAGATAAAAAAAAAAAAAAAAAAAAGTAATGATGATAGGTTTTTATATGTACCAAGTAATTTCAGAATCTTAGAATCCAATACACACACAAAAAAATTTTCTATTTTTATAATAGGCAAAATGAGATCAGGAGAAGCTAAATGACTTATCCAGTTCTCAGAAGTCAGTGTTAGAATCTTATTATCTTCTTTAGAACACCAAATATCTAAAATTTAATTATAAATTATACTCACCAAACAATAGTAATGTACAGTGAGATTCCATTTCTCATTAGTTTTCTTTTCTCCATATTTATTAGGACAGTCATCATTTTTTCGACAGAAAACACAAGCTAACAGTGAAAAAGTAAATAGATATAAAAATATATTTAAATTTTCAAAAAAAACTATGGAATTGGTGCTTCTCTCAATTTCTGTGTTAAATTCTTTCTGAGAGAGCAAATCATACTATGTTGATATCAGTAACTTAAAATTTCCAATACCTATTTCTGAAACATTAATATGACTTTATGTTTTTCACCAATTTTTAATGACGAATTCCAGTGTGTAGTTAAAACGGCAATTTGTAAAGTAACATCACTGAAAATAACTGGTTGGGGAACTACAAAACTCCATTCTTTCACTAAAGCAATGATTAAACTGCTAAAAACTGTTAGAATTTACTTTTTAGAAGCTCTGGAATCTAATAAAAAACTTACAAAAATTAGGAGAATGCTTAATGAAGAAACAAAACTACTAATTTTGATGAGAACATTTAACTTACCCACCTACCATTCCCCACTGCCCAGCTGGGCAGTGGTCTTAGGGTGGCCCATGTTCCTGATGCAGATTACTGGTCCAAGAAGGGTAAAATGAAATGGACCTTGTTCTAAAAAAAAAAGTGATTGTTTTGACCTGTATGATGGCTCCCTGAGGGATAAGCTCAGATGCTGCCTTTCTTTTGCCTGCCTCAGAATTCTCTCAGGGCTGGAGCCTCTGCTGTTTGTCAAAAAACTTTTAAAACAAATATACTAGCTGTAGCAACCTAGGGCAAGGGATAACATATAGAGAAAGCAGCAGACAGACTGAAAAGTGAAGAAAAGAAGAAACTGGGAAAAGAGGGTACATAAGGGAATAAAAGTTTGGAAAAGTGCCTACATAATACTGAAGAATCTAGAAGGTCACCTGTATGCCCAAGGGTGTACACATGGTCAGAAACAACCCAAGAAATCCTAAGCTTTCACTTCTGGCTGATCTTTAGGCTCATGCAAGCCTATGTTACAAAAAAAAAAAAAAAAAAAAAAAAAAAAAATCTCAAATCAATAACCTAATTTTATACTTTAAAGAACTAGAAAAAAGAAAAAAACTATAGAGGGAATAAAAAAAAAGTTGGTTCTTTTTAAAGATCAACAAAATTGACAAATCTTTAACTAGACTGACCAAAAAAAAAGGGGAGAAGATTAAAAACTTAAAACAAAACTACAGTAAGCAAAACAGTGTGGTACTGACATAAGGATAAATATATAGATCAGTGAAAAAGAAGAGTCCAGAAACAAATTTATACACCTATGGTCAAATGATTTTCAACAACAGTGCCAAGACCATTCGATGGGGAAAGAATAGTCAATTCAATAAATAGTGCTGGGACAACTAGCTAGTTACATGCAAAAGAACATAGATGAACCCTTACCTCACACCACATATACAAATTAATTCAAAACCAGTCAAGGACCTAAACATAAGAGCCAAACAATAAAATTCTTAGAAAAAAGAATAAGGGTAAATCTTTGTGACTTTAGATTTGGCAATGGTTTCTCAGAGTTCACATGACACTAAAAGCAAAGGTAACAAAAGAAAAAAAAGTGATTAACTGGGACTTCATTAAAATTTAAAACTTTTGTGACTTACAGGACACTACTGACCGATGTGGTGGCTCACACCTGTAATCCCAGCACTTTGGAAGGCTGAAGTGGGCAGATCACAGGGTCAGGAGGTTGAAACCAGCATGGCCCACATAGTGAAACCCTGTCTCTAATAAAAAAATATATATACAAAAATTAGCTGGGCATGGTGGCACGTGCCTGTAATCCACAGCTACTCAGGAGGCTAAGGCAGGAGAATTGCTTGAACTTGGGAGGCGGAGGTTGCAGTGAGCTGAGATCATGCCACTGCACTCCAGCCTGGGCAACAGAGCAAGAAAGACTCCATCTCAACAACATCAACAACAACAACAACAAAAAAAAAAAAAAAAAAAAAAAGAAAGAAAAAGAAAAAAGAAAAAGGACAGACACTCTACAGCATGCAGAAAATGTTTGAAAACTATGTATCTCCCAAGGGTCTAGTAACCAGAATACATTAAAAAACTACTCAACAACAAAATCACCAATGATCCAATTTAAAAATAGGCAAAGGATTTGAATAGACATTTCTCTAAAGAAGATACAAAGAGCGATTAAACACATTAAAAGATGCTTGATAACACTGGTTATCACTTAGAGAAATAAGAAATGTAAATAAAAACCACAGTGAGATACCACTTTACACTCATGAGGATAGCTATAATCAAAATGCCTGACAATAACAAGTGCTAACAAAGATCTGAAAATAAAAAAACATCACACACTGCTGGTGGAAATATAAAATAGTGAAGCGCTTTGGCAAATAGTCCAGTGGGTCCTCAAATTTTAAACAGAGTTACCATATAACACAGCAATTCTATTCCTGGATATACATACCAAATAACTGAAAATAGATGTTCACACAAATACTTATAAACTAATGTTCATAGCAGCACTGTTCACAACAGCCAAGTAGAAACAAACCAAATGTCCATCAAAGGATGGACAAATGGATAAACAAAATATGGTATGCCCATATGACAAAATATTATTCAGCAATAAAAAGGATGAAAGTAGTAATATACATGCTACAGGATGGATAAACCTAGAAATACTATGCTAAGTGAAAGAAGTCAAGCACAAGGAGTCACAATATTACTCAATTTACTTATTTGAGTGGTAATTACTTATGGATTACAGTATCTAAAATAAGTAAATCCACAGGGACATACAAAAAACAGACTAGTGGTTACCAGGGGCTGAGGACAGGGAAAATGAGGAGTGACTACCTAATAGGTACAGGGTTTCCTTTGAGGGTGATTAAAATGTTTTAGAACCAGATGGTGGTGATGGTTTTACAACACTGTAAATGTACTAAATGCCATCAAATTGTACATCTCAAAATAGTTAAAGTGTGAATTTTTTATATCTATTTTATCCACCCCTCCCAACACACACAAATACAACTTGTAGAGTCAGAGAGATCTGAGTTAAGATTCAACTAATGCTTTTTTAGAAAACTGTATATACTTAAAATGTATAACATGATGTTCTGAAATATGTACATATTGTGGACAGCTAAATAGAGCTAATTGTCATATGCATTACTTAAATATTTACCATTTACTTGTGGTGAGAATACTTAAAAACTACTCTTACTAATTTTCAAGTATACAATACATTGTTATTAACTATCGTCACCATGTTGCATAACAGATCTCTTGAACTTATTCTGCCAGTCTATTATAAAATTTTGTATCCCCTGACCAACATCTCCCAACCTTCCCAGCCGTTGGTAACCATCATTATACTCTGTTCTCACCATGTTGCTTAACAGATCTCTTGAACTTATTCTGCCAGTTTATTATAAAATTTTGTATCCCCTGACCAACATCTCCCAACCTTCCCAGCTGTTGGTAACCATCATTATACTCTGTTCTATAAGTCTGACTTTTTTTATATTCCACACATAAGTGAGATTATGCAGTATTGTCTTTCTGGGACTAGCTTATTTCACTAGTGCTTTATGATTCAATTTCCTCATCATAAAAATGAGGATAATAGTACCTGCCTGAAACTATGCATTAGTGAGGACTAAGACAGTGTATATTAAAATAATTAACAGGATATGACATACAGATAGAACTGAATGTTAGTATAATAACAACTAATCTTTTCTGTTATATGTTTATTTGTACAGAAAAGTTAAGATGCTAATGAAACAAGTAGAAAATCACTAGCTGAAAAGAAAAGACAGGACTCCTAAGCAGCAGATCCCTACAGGATGAAGGGTGCCTGCATCTCTAAATGATTACATGCAGCAAACTCCCTAACTGCCCCGTCTTCCTTAACCCAGGAACACTGGACTGTAACCTGACCAAGTAATAAACTTTTATTGTTTTAAATCATTAAGACTTCAGCATTTACCAGTTATGGAAACTAGTATTATTTATCTTAAATAATTCATGTAATCAAGAATGGATGTTACATGTTAAAAGGTGCTATATTTGTTAACAGGCTGCTCACCAAATAAATTCTGGAACTGAAAAGAAATAGCATGATCTTGTATTTAATAGAGTGAAATATCCTAACTATTCTGCCCTCCTTTACTCCAGTTTAAAGGGATAAATCATAACTCAAAGTCTCTCTCCTAACCCTTTAAAAGATATCAGCTCCTCTTCCTTCCCTTCCATACAAGAGAGCTGTTCACATTAACTCCAATAAATTGACATTTGCTCTGGACATCCTACTCCAGCAGCTCCACCTTAACTCCATCCACAATACCTACACTTTTACCTATTAGTGTGCATAAAACTCAAGAGAAACAGGATTATGTAGAATTAGCTGATTCCACAAAAGAGGAGTCCTTGTGAATTGGCTGAAACTATACAAGAGGGGAAATTCTTGCCATGAACCCTGGATGGAGGTGCACCTGCTGTATGCTGTGGACCTGTGGTTTTCCATTTGTTGCTCTCTTACCCTGTCTCCCTCTATCCACTATGGAGGGCACTGAATGTAGAACAGAGTAGGTTTCAAGCATGTATTTTTATAAGTAGATTATTTTTATATTCATTTGCACCTTGCTGCTTTTAAGTTTTAACGTTTAAAATTTAGAATTGTGCTCATTTCATTATATTTAAGATTCCCATCTAG